>NC_057812.1:29401877-29412456 GCF_018294505.1 Triticum aestivum
GGCGCGGCCTGCCCTAGGCAGCCCCTCTCTCTTTCCCGTATGGCCCAGTAAGGCCCAATACTTTTCCCCCGTATTCCCGTAACTCCCCGGTACTCTGAAAAATACCCGCACCACTCGGAACCTTTCCGATGTCAGAATATAGTCGTCCAATATATCGATCTTTACGTCTCGACCATTTCGAGACTCCTCGTCATGTCCCCGATCTCATCCGGAACTCCGAACTCCTTCGGTACATCAAAACTCATAAACTCATAATATAACTGTCATCGAAACCTTAAGCGTGCGGACCCTACGGTTCGAGCACAATGTAGACATGACCGAGACACGTCTCCGGTCAATAACCAATAGCGGGACCTGGATGCCCATATTGGCTCCTACATATTTTACGAAGATCTTTATCGGTCAGACCGCATAACAACATACGTTGTTCCCTTTGTCATCGGTATGTTACTTGCCCGAGATTCGATCGTCGGTATCTCAATACCTAGTTCAATCTCGTTACCGGCAAGTCTCTTTACTCGTTCCGTAATACATCATCCCGCAACTAACTCATTAGTTGCAATGCATGCAAGGCTTAAGTGATGTGCATTACCGAGAGGGCCCAGAGATACCTCTCCGACGATCGGAGTGACAAATCCTAATCTCGAAATACGTCAACCCAACATGTACCTTTGGAGACACCTGTAGAACACCTTTATAATCACCCAGTTACGTTGTGACGTTTGGTAGCACACAAAGTGTTCCTCCGGCACACGGGAGTTACATAATCTCATAGTCATAGGAACATGTATAAGTCATGAAGAAAGCAATAGCAACATACTAAACGATCGGGTGCTAAGCTAATGGAATGGGTCATGTCAATCAGATCATTCAACTAGTGATGTGATCCCTGTTAATCAAATGACAACTCTTTGTCCATGGTTAGGAAACATAACCATCTTTGATTAACGAGCTAGTCAAGTAGAGGCATACTAGTGACACTTTGTTTGTCTATGTATTCACACATGTATTATGTTTCCGGTTAATACAATTCTAGCATGAATAATAAACATTTATCATGAAATAAGGAAATAAATAATGACTTTATTATTGCCTCTAGGGCATATTTCCTTCAGGACCAGCCCCAGGTGGGCTGGTGCGCCCCCCACAAGGGCCCAAGGGGCCTAAGGGGAGGAGGGGGGCAAACCCTAAGGGCAGATGGGCCTTAGGGCCCATGCCTGGTGCGCCTCCCTCTCCCCTCCACCTGGCCGCCACCCAGATGGGATCTGGGGGCTGCCGCCACCCATAGGGAGGGAACCCTAGGTGGGGGCGCAGCCCCTCCCCTTCCCCTATATATACTTGAGGTTTGGGCTGCCCAAGACACACGAGTTCCTCTCCTTCTTGGTGCAGCCCTACCCCTCTCCCTCCTCGTCTCTTGCGGTGCTTGGCGAAGCCCTGCTGGAGTACCATGCTCCTCCACCATCACCACGCCGTTGTGCTGCTGCTGGATGGAGTCTTCCTCAACCTCTCCCTCTCTCCTTGCTGGATCAAGGCATGGGAGACGTCACCGGGCTGTACGTGTGTTGAACGCGGAGGTGCCGTCCGTTCGGCACTAGGATCTCCGGTGATTTGGATCACGACGAGTACGACTCCTTCAACCCCGTTCTCTTGAACGCTTCCGCTTAGCGATCTACAAGGGTATGTAGATGCACTCTCCTTCCCCTCGTTGCTGGTTTCTCCATAGATAGATCTTGGTGACACGTAGAAATTTTTTTGAATTTCTGCTACGTTCCCCAACAGAGGGTACATGGTGACGTGTTGTGCGAACACACTTTTTGGCGACTCCGCTGGGGACGAAGCTTTGACAGTCTACAGCCTGTTCTTGCTACGAGGAGAGCGTCATCAAGCAACTGCAATCTAGAATGGTAACATGTATGATCAATCTCCTTACGTAGATGCAAATAACCATTATGTTGATGTTGCTAGATCTTTCAAGGGACATGTCATGTCGGCTAGCCCAAACGAGCAAAGGCCGACTAGTTATTCCATTGAAGAAACTTGGAATTTACAGAATCGCGACATGCAACTTATGAATCTGACCTTTCGTGCATCGGCAACATCTTTCAATATGCCCGTGAACAACACGATTTGTTCGAGTGATCAATATATGACACCTCATGTGCAGGGGAGCGTCTCATAGTTTTATCCATCGGCAGCCGACTCACAGTATGCGGGTTCATCCCCAAACATGCCGATGGACGGGGGAATCCGCCATGCTTCCTATAGTTATTTGGCTAGGTATCCTCAAACATCATATACTACACCTCGTGAGATCAATTGTTCAGTGGCATATGAAACTAAAAATATTCATGACTCAGCTCGCCTTCGCGGTTATGGCCGAATGAATGGAGATTCTGCAGGAGCATATGTGTCTAATAATGCAGGAGATGAGGTGGCTCTCGCTGCATTAAAAATTTTAGCCCAAAATAAGAAGACTAGTGCTATTTACCTTGAGTAGCACGAAAAGGGATTGGTTCCTGATTATGAGACAATAAGAGCTAGGGTTTTGAAAGAAGACGAAGTATTGCTGGTTGATCTAATTGGCGAGAGAAAATATTCAACAACTATGCACATGCCTCACCTATCATTGCAGCATGTTATACACCCCCTATACAATCGCAAAATTTCGGCAACATCAATTCATTTCCGAAAGATCTTAAAAGTGTTGGGGGCAAGACGATCCAAGCAAGGCTGAGTTTAAAGAAAAATATGTGGCCCATGTGGACAAGGTCAAGCCAAAGCTCACAAACAATAGTGTCGACAGCTTTACTACGCCAACTCTTGAGGAATTACCAGGAAAATATCGATAGGCTTATGAAGCACTCAAGAAGAAGCGTAGAGAGGAAGATTTGCAAGAGTATATCAAGTGCCTTCCTCCATGTAGCAACCATGTTGGCCGTTCTGCACTTTTGAGGCAAGATAAAAAAGAAGCTTGGCAAGAAAATCAGAAAAAAGGATTCACTCAGCTAATACAGTGGATTCGATTGAAACCAGATTGAGCACTGAGACAGCTAATGCCGAGTGCATCAAGCAAGTTATTACCGAGTGTACCAAAATAGAAGATGCAAGCTTCACTGAGCAAAGGAACGACAAACGCAGCAAATTGGTTGTGCTCGATTTTTCTGGATGTAAGGAGCTTACATGCTACCCTATGAGTTTCGTGCTAAAGATATTGATGAGCATTAGGAACAAAGTAATATGGCCGAACACAGTTCGGTTAACGATGAACATCAAGAACAAGAAAATGCAGCCGAGCAAAGTTCAACTGACAAAGAGCGTCTGAGTGAAATCCACTAAGGCAATCCGGCTGAAATATACTCAGGCAATCCGAGTGAAATCTACTCAGGCAATCCGAGTGATGAGACACGAGATCCAGAAGAGGAGGAAGAGGTGTTGGAGAATTATTCAAAAGTGGAGCAAGGTATTGTTCCAGTGGTGCAACCATCTCCTTCTTCCAACAACCATCTCCTTCTTCCAGCGTCTTCACAAAGGTACACCTAGCAAACAGTTTATTCAATTTACGATTCGGTCAAAATCATATTGATGCACCCATTAGTAGGATTCTAATTAATTTTGAAATAACAATCGAAATGAGTAATCTGTTTGTTAGAAATGATCTTTTCACTAATCATGCTAGTAAACACATGGTATCATTCATAGAGGCTAATAGTGACAACTTATCACAACCAAAGTTGTTCCCGTCATGCCAACTGAACTTTATATTCATATGAACAACTTTGTTTGTTGCATGCCTGGCTAACATTTGGTCTCAGATGAGACGTATATTTTGTAATTATTTTGGTTGCAGGAATATAAAGCTAGGTTCAAAGTTCTCTAGGATAGCCGATTCAAGAGCATCGGAAAATGAGAAAGAAAATCGATGCATAGCCGAGTCAGATGACGTTAAGCCGACACCACTCGGTTATTTAGTTCCAAAGCCGGTATCACATTATCGGTTAATGAACAAACAATGTACCTTCAATCCGGGCATACGTGATCACATCGTCGGTACATCGCTGACTAATCCTATTATTATAATTGATCACGATATTGAGCCATCAAGACAAGAGCGAATGCAATGTTCGTTCGAGCAAAATGTCAAAGACTGCAACATGATCCATCGAGGCGCATAATCAGTCAACAGAAGACGATTGGAGTTTGTTGAAGCACGAGCATATGGCCAGTCGTATCAGATTGGTCTTGATGGCAATCAAATGTTGACTCAACTATCTCAAGTCGATTCATCTAAAGGTCAATAGGTACACACCAATGATGACGGGGTCAAGTCTTCGAGCAAGGATATGGTTAAAAAGTGCATCACTAAAAATCTTGAAGACGAGAACTCCATCAAAACTACAATAGCGACATCTAGCGCTCGGGGGCAACGAGAAAATTCAAAGGCTAATGCACACACATCTAGACAAAGCAAAGGCAATGGTAAGCACAAAGGTAAAAAGCCGAAAGTCACTTTTGCGCAGTTATTAGAAAAATATCAAAATATAAGTGAGGCAAAGAGTGCTTGTCGGCCGAGTGGAACAAAAGCATCGAAGTCACCCCAAGGCATAAATCTGAAGACCGGGATTGGTGACAGAAGAAGTTGAGAAAGCAGACTCCATATCATCCTTTTGGGCCACCAATGCCGATGTCATGGATATCTCCCCCTACCGACTATTATTCATATCAATCATGGGACAAGTATAAATCAACGGCACACTATCCATCATATTCTAAACCACCTCAACAAAATTATGCAGCTCCAAGAGGATCATCGCTTGTTCAACAACCACATGTTAAAGACCGACTCGACCAAAAAGAATCGGTCCGGAGCTCAGTGAAGAAGATGGACGTGGTCAAGCAAGTGTACCAAGTGAAAAAGGATGGCCGCAAGTGTGCTATTTCAGATCCAACTCCAGATGACAAAAAGACAGTCGAGTCTATGTTGGCTACTAAGGACAAGAAAGTGAAGCAAGTAACTTTCAAGGATCCAATCGCCGAGTTTGGAAGGGCCAAGCTGGAGGTGCCCAAAGCCAGAAAGAACTTGCCGGTGCATAAACCAAAGACACAGCCGGGATGCCCACTCGGCTTACCATATTCGCAAGAGAAAAGGCTGAATTGGCTTAGGGCCAAAGAGTTGGAGAAGAGGAACAAGGCTTGGGTTCCCAAGGGAAATCCTCGAGTCAAAAGCGGCACCACATCTCCTATTCGAAGCCGGCAAGAGTAAAAGAGGACAAGTGTGAAGCCGGCAGGCGGAGTCGACAGTTTTCATCTCACTATAGGAGACTCCAAATGGCACATTGTCCATGTTCTTCAATCGTACCATCAAAGCCGATGCTCTGTAATTTATCCCCAGCCGAAACATCTGATTTATTTAGGTTATTCACACTTTGGTGGACGGGTTCTCGAGGTCCTTTAAGATGAGGACGCACGGCCGATATTTTCATATCGCCCTGAGAGTGCATCGTGTTGGCAAAGCTGGCATCTGGCTGGTGGCGTTCTTCACGGTTTATCTCATACCTAAAAGCCGATGCTCAGTTTTACCAATACTTGTGAGGACGTCTTGACTATTGAGTCGGCCACTAACAATGATCTAGTGCACCGGGTGGCCAGCTAGAATAAACCTATTTTCCTTATTTGCAGAATCCGAGTTGAGAGATCAGGCAGGTTGCACCACGGGACATATCCATAGAGGCGCTTGTGTTATCAAGACAACAAATATTTGGAAAGGCCCTACCCAGGTGATAGCTCGTCTGAGCATCTGGCCGATATGAGATTATCGGCCTAAGCATATAAATAGCCGATGGAGTGGTAAGATCGTCCTTAGAGCAAGCTATGTGCAATTATTTTTCGGCACACAAGCTTTGCTGAAAAATAGGGAGGATGTGTTGACACCCGATTTTGGCATGGTCAAGAACTTATTTAATATGACCTCAAATGAAGAAGTGATCCACATTAAGGAGTTCCGTATTTTTGATATGAACATCTTTGAAGTTTGGGCTATCGCCGTCCGATTTCATCTCAAAGGCCGAAACTATGCTCAAAGTACCAAGATCTTATATTCAGAGTACAGTTTGGCCGATTAAGCCCCAAGACGATCTCATATGAAACAATGATCTACACGAATTGTCTTTGTCTCGTCGAACTGATTGATTTTCATATAAAAATTGTCCCAATCCGAGTTTGTATGCAAAAGTTAGAAGTAACACTTCACGAACCGGTCCTGAGTGAAAAAGTGACGCGAGGGACCAGACACCCACCTAGGTGGTGTCTAATGGGTCGCGTGGGTTATTCGTCCTTTGCCGGCTGAATGAAGCTTGCCGGCGTGGAAAGCTTGCCGTGGTGGAGACCTTGCCGGCGTGGAAGCTTGCCGATGTGGAAGCTTGCCGGCGTAGAAAGCTTGCCGGCGTGGAAAGCTTGCCAGGGTGGAGACTATCAAAGTCAATCCGACCAGAAGTTGGAGATGGACTCAAAAGGTTATTCAGATGGCCTCGTATAGAAAGGAGTTCTACACGGAAGTTGTGCGTATTGTCGAAACGGTCAACTTTGCTTTTGGAGTCATCATCATCAGAGATAGTATACGGCCTACAGAATTGTTACAAGACTCGGACAGTTTAGAAAACTGCATAATTGAATCCGACCCACATTCAAAGATAGGCCCTGAAAGTCATCAAGATTGCCATAAAAGGAGAAGTGGCCCGCGTTGTCTTATGAAGATCGTTGAGGCGGACAAGTTTGATGTTGAACTCGACTCCATCCGAGTTAGTATGTGATTTCTACGGCCCGCGCAAGAAGCAGGACAGAAGTATGAGACAGATTCGGGATGAATTCGAGTTGGGCTGAAAGTGGAAATGTAGGACATGAATTGATATAATTTTCTTGTAAGGAAAGTCTAAATGAATCCTTTTCTTGTACCGGAAGTCCAGCCACCTCTTATATACGTTAGGGGTGACGGCCGATTGAACAACACCAATCCAACAAATCAATCTACTACTTTTTTGTGTTCATCTTCTTTTTATCTCTCCCTTGTATCTTTCTTCTCGTTCTTCGCTAGTTTCTTCATGCCGGAGGGCTGTGGATCCACGAGGCTCTAGGGGCGAGCGAATCGACCTGGAGCAGTCCATAGCCGCCGCGAGCCCTGACGGGGTCCCTCCCGGGCAAGCGGGGCTTCGGGTCTACAAAAGTATCTGCCAGTTGTCCTGCGTATCGCGCTGCCGGTCAGATCTCCTTCGATGTGAGATGCGGTGCATCACCCCCGGCGTCGAGGGTACATGGTGACGTGTTCATGTGCGAACATGGTTTATGGGTTTTGGAGGGTTTATGTGTTTCACATTGTGTTAGCTAGCTACTACATGTAGAGAGAGGTGACCTCTCTTTCTCCGTGTTTGGTCGACGCTAGCTACTACATATAGAGAGAACTCGACGCAAGCTAGTAAGCAAATGAAGGAACCATTAATTACACAAGATCATCATCAACATATATGAAGAGAAGTGACCTCTCTTTCTCCGTGCTTGGCCGAACAACAAGTTTTCGTATATCTATCTGATGCTACTACATAAATACAATATAACATCTCTTACAATTCCTAACATCATCTACGTAAGATCCATATGCAATTTGATATGGTATTTTTCGTTTCCATGTATGATGTGGTCAACAAAGAATCCCGCCAATTCTCTTGAATTACTCATATGCGATCATGTGGTAGGAGTTCATCTCGCATCTGCCCACATCTAATTTAAAGAAGGGGGTTCAATATATATAAGTGAAACACAACCGATCATATATATAAGGGGGTTCAATATATATAAGTGAAACTCAACACAATTGATGGTAATAAAATAAAATTGTGAATATTGTTTACGTACTTCTAATTGTTCTTTAGTTATGCCCCGCTCAACGGTCGAGTTGCGAATGAACTCGCAAACGTAGTATCCACATAAATTATTCTCGGGTGCCTACCACAAGCACTTTGTGAGAATGGAGTTCAATCAAACTGATAAGCAAACATGATAATGGTATTGATGAAACTAGAATGAATGAGAGATGCGTGTAACTAGCTAGTACTACTTACTTTGGGGAGTGTAAATCGCAGCTCCTTCTTCAGACCCGGGACCATTCCGGTGAACTTTTTCCAAACTCTGCCCGGCAAAGAAAACAATTACTTGATATCAAGAAACAAATGTAAGTTGCCGATATGGTACAATAATGATCGAACTTACCTCTGGAGCATTTCACTCATGTCCAACCACTCCATTTGCTCTTTACGTCTTAAGTCTAAGACAATTACTACTTCCTTGTAAAGCTTAATGGATAGAAAAATAAAGTGGAACATGCGCACGCACAACTCATCAATTACACTTAACCTTGAGTAAGCAAAACTGAATATGCACAAGGCAGTAGCACTCACTTCAAGTTGAAGGAAAGAGTATTTCCCTTTTGTTTTGATGTCGAAAGAACGCTTTTAGCAAGTTATCCTCGGTATCTTTGGCTCTGTTTTGTACCGCCCATTGATTTACGGTATTTGGGCTAATGAACCTAATGTCATAGACTTGTCCTATTTTGCATTCGATGATCTTCAATCTGCATAATATAGTGAGGAGAATTATATATACATGCAATGCAAGAGCTGAGCTAGAGACTTAATTACAGAAATAATACTTACAGACAGTAACAAGTCATGAGTTGTTTGTCGAGGTCCTCTTGATTGAATAACTGAAATAATTCCACAAATTCAATAGGCAGCAGGTCGACTCCAATGAAGTCATGCTAAGTATTAATTCATAGCATCATACTGTCGGTCCATCCTTCCTGCAGGTTTCCAAGTACCACTCATGCAATCTTCACATCATCGTTGGTAGGAGCCGAAGCTGATCAGGTTTGACCAGAGGCTTCCCGTGCTCGTATCTTAATATCTCTACTACCTCAGCCGTTTCAAACTGTACATCATCGCCCACATAATCACCAAGAGTGGTACCGGGCACTAGCCCCGGATTATTAGCGATATTGGTAGACACCATGAGCGGGGGGCATGATTGCTCTCCTGTTCTCCGAGCTGGGGAATTGTTTTCCCACTTCGTCTTGCAGCACTCTTAATACGTCCCGACCGCTGCGCTTCATCATATGTATTTTCAATACATCGGTCATAGTGTGATTGCGGCGGAGGTGGTGGTGGTCGCCTAAGGGCATCAAGACAGTGCTTCGCTTTCACTGGATCCATTTTCTCCTTTGGAGGTGGAGGTTTCCTTTCAAAATGATCTCTCACTTCGGCATCCACGATTTCCTTGTTTTCCTCGTCAGTCCTCTCATATTGTAACTTTGGAGGAGCCCTGAGGCTTGGACCAGTTTTGAATTTCTTCCCGCCTTTTTATTGCTAGCCGCCAGAGCGGCGGTGGCTCTCTTCGACCGTTGCGGAGGCGGCGGAGTCTGCTGACGTGCCGGAGGAGGCGGAGGAGGAGGTGGAGTCCGCTGACGCGCTGGAGACAGCTGAGGCGAAAGAGGACTCTACTGACGGGCCTCCGCCGCCGGGGGCGGTAGGCTGAGGCGGCGGAGACAGCTCACGCGCCGGGGACGTCTCAGGCAGCTGAGACGGCTGAGCTGGACTATGAGGAGTCTGCTAGGGGCCTCCTCCAGCTGAGTCTGCTGAGGCGGCATCTAGTTTGGAAGCTTCATGTTCTCCTTTATCCATAGACAGGTACTCCTTAATGCACTTTCCAGAAGAACATCCCCTTCACCTATAGGGTAGTCAAGCTCCAGCCCCTCAAATCCCTCCATTATTTCATCCAGCGTGACAATAGCATAGCCATGTGGAATCGCATGGCAATGGAAAGTTCCCTCAGCTTGAGGAGGTAAAACAGAGCCGACTGCAGCCCTCAAGGTCAGTTTCTGGCATTTCACCATTAGCACACAATATTCAGTCTCCGTGATACTATCCACGGGGTAGCGAGGAGCCATGAAATCAGGCTGAACGAGCTCCGTGGAATCCAAACTGCTTCTCCGCTGAGATGGTGGGGTAGCTTCGGGGGCAGTGTCGAAGGAAGGATCTTCATGCCGCTGAGATGGTTGGCCGGTAGCTCACTGGCTCTCAAGTTCCTCTAGTTTCGCTAATCTTGCATTGATCTTATGCATTTCGCTTCCTTCGAATTTCTTCTTTTTCTGTTGGCTTCTATAACCACCGCTGTCGGGAAACCCATGCACCCACAGAACGGAGCCTGATGTGTCTCGTGTCCGTCCAGGGTGTACATGATTCCCGAGGGCCTCTGTCAGCTCGTCCTTCTCTCTGTCGTGAATGGATGTCCCTTCTTGCGCTGCCTTGATTGCATCCTCAAGCTTCGTCATGGGTATTGCAAGTTGATCATTCGTCCAGACACACTTCCCTGATTCTGGGTCCAAAGTTCCTCCAACCCCGAAGAACCAAGTCCTTGCTCGATCTGGGCCGTCCCCCGACCGGTTGGGGGCCCCCACGCCATGCCCCCCGACCTGGCGGCGTCCCCCACCCCGTGACCCTCGCACCTCGTGGCTGCCCCCCCCCCCGACTGGCCGGTG
>NC_057812.1:29412681-29415555 GCF_018294505.1 Triticum aestivum
AGCTCCTCCCTTCGGTCTACTTGGTGAGCTCCCCCCTCTCCATGTGTGGATGTATGTATGTATGGATGTATGAATATTTGGATGCATGCATAGATGCATAAATAGATGGATGCATAGATAGATGGATGACTAGATGTATGGATTGATAGATGGATGGATGCTATGTAGATAATTTTTGGTGATGTTGTATGCATGGATGCTATGTGTGGATGTATGCATGGATTTTGTTGTTGTTTGCATCTACTTGTTTTTGTTTTTTGTATGGATGCTATGTAGTAATTTTTTGCATTAGTTTTTATGTATTAGTTTTATCTTGTAGTGGGACTAGTAGTTTTCATAGTAGTTTTTTGTAGTAGTTTTTATGTACTAGTTCTTATCTTGAGCGAGTGATGACCATATTTGACAGATGCGAGATGTTTTCAGAGGAATGGTACCGATTGTTGTCGTAGGGGGTCGCGCTTCCTCTATTCCTCCTCTGTGATCTTTTCAAAGTAGGAGGAATAGAGGAAGAGCAACCATCACTGACAGTTGATGAGAGTTGTTCTTGGAGGAAGAAAATTGACTTTTGACGATGACGATCGATCTGGGTGAGCTCTTCCTGTTATATCTTGATAACGCATGATGAGCTCACCCAGCTCAACCATCACCGAAAGTCAAAATATCCGTGAGAGAGTGTCCAACATATATACAACCACCAGACAGAGTGTCCACCATATATACGTGAAGGAGTGTCGATGAGAGTTGTTCTTGGAGGAATAAAATAGAATTTGTCGATGGCGATCAATCTGGGCGAGTTATTCCTGTGATATACATTTGTCACGCACGATGGACTCGCCTAGCTTGAACATCATCAAAAGTCGAAATACCTGTGAGAGAGTGTCCGCCATATATACCACCACCAGAGAGTGTCCAACATATATACGTGAGAGAGATGAGAGTTGTTCTTGGAGAAAGAAAATTAAATTTTGCCGATTGCGGTCGATCTGTGCGAGTTCGTCCTGTGATATACATTTGTCATGCATGATGTACTCACCCAGCTCGACCATCACCGAAAGTCGAAATATCCGTGAGAAAGTGTCCATCATAATTAATTTTGTTAGATGTAATCTTTGATATTTGATTCTTATGCTATTTTTCATTGTAGGATGAAAGGTGTTAGCACCGATCGATTTCACGGCTATGGCTTCCTTCGGCGACACAGCTTCCATTAGGGTTGACTCCGTGGTCAAGGAGAAGCGCATCGAGGACCACTTGATGGCGCTCATTGAAAAGAACCCGCAGTTGATCCTAATAAAGTATTTTGAGGATCTGGCCAAGAAGAATCCGCCATCTAAGGAGAGGAAAGCCCCACCACTTAAGGAGTGTGACGACCCGATGCCATTGAGTCCACCGACCTTCACTCTCGACGACGTTTGTTCCTCCATTGTGGGGGATGCCCCCACGTGCTCTGACTCCACGATCACTGGTTTCACTGACTACATCTCGGAGTATCCCACCTAGATAGTTTGGCATTGATTTAGTGATATACTCATGTAGCTGCTGATATGGACTTGGATTGCCACTTGCGATGCTTTTGATTATATGAGTGACGAATGCTTACATAGATTAAGTATTATGTGATATTTTAGCCTTGCATTTCGTCTCTGCCTCCTTTTCTCTTTCTTTGTAGATAAAGTGGTATGCGGTGTATAGAGGTAGGTGTCCAGGAGTCTACGATTCATTGTCTGAATGCAATGAACAAGTGCTTTGCTATGAAGGCAGCTCCCATGACTCGTTCAACAACAGAGAGAAGACAGAGTATCATTACAATCAGTATGTACTTAACCATAAGAGAAAATCTGAATTAGGCTTAGGCAATGGTGCAAGCCAGAAAAGGCTTATCGGGTTCAGTGGATGGAAGAACTTGATAATTCTCTCTCAGTTCGTCATAATTGTGGTTTTGCTTTTATCACGTGGTCACATGCAGACGTGCATTGACTGCTTTGTTGTTTAGTGAGTAGGCACGTGTACCAAAGAGCTACTTTGTGATTTCAAATAAAGCTTGTGTGAACTATTTATATATTGGTTATGTGAGTTTGTTGTTAGACTTTGTGACTTCAAATGCAAGTTTGCGTATTGTATATCTATTTTTGCTGCAGTGATCCGAGGGAAAAGCAGAAGAAACAGAACTAGGAATGAATCTTTACCGAGTGCGGCTCTCGGCAAAGTGGCATGCGCTGGGAGCAACTGTCAGTTGGCTGTGGCAGTTTTGCCGAGCGTGCCTCTCGGCAAAGAGCTGACGGAACCAGAGGCTGTTAAGTCACTTTATTTTGGAAAATGCTTTTGGAAATTTCTGTTTGCCTGAGAGATCTGGCTCTCGGCACAGTTTGGCTGTTAAGTCACTTTGTTTTGCCAAGAGGCACAGTTTGGCTTTTAGTTGATCAGGAATTAACTAAAAGTCCTGAGACAACCACAGTTGGCGTATTTGTATCTCATATCTGAAATACTCCCTGGGTATCGAAATACACTTCTTCTTCGGTACAACCCCCCTGAAAACATCAACGGTCCAGATCGTCCTATACCCCTTCGCCTGAAAACTTAAAAAAGGGTAGGATGGTCTTTGCCCCTGCCCCTCCCCCAGTCCCGGCCCCGCGACGTACCCGCGCGGCCCGTCGACGTACATACGTCTACGCATTTTCTTTTTACTGTGGCGACGTACGTTTTTTTACCGCGTCGGTGGTCAAACCACGCGTCGCCCGCTGAAAGCGCGTCGTGGCGCGTGAACTGCGGCCCGCCGCCCCGTCCCGTCCGTCCCCTCGCCTGCCGCCCCGTCCCCTCGTCTGCCGCGCCGCCGCCCTCGACTGCCGTCGCATTGATAGCCCGACGGCCCGACCG
>NC_057812.1:29415981-29418052 GCF_018294505.1 Triticum aestivum
GACCGCCCGCCGCCCCGTCCCGTCGCCTCGTCTGCCGCCCCGCTGCCCCGTCCCCTCGTTTGCCGCGTCGCCGCCCTCGACTGCCGTCGCATTGATAGCCCGACGACCCGACCGCCCGCTGCCCCCGCCGTCTGCCTATAAATCTCACCCCCAGTCCGCCCGTCGCCGCAAACACCGCTCCCCGCCCGACGATGCAAAGACCGCTCCTCTCCCGTCTCCACCTCCCGAAATCCCGCCGGCGACATGTCGTTCCACCGCGGCAGCAGCTCCGACACCGGCGGCGACGACGGACCCAGCGCGTGGCCGTCGAGCCTGAGTACGCCGGAGACGGAGGAGCTGCACCGGTTCGGGCTCCTCGTGCCGCCGGGTTGCCGTCTTCCGCACGACTGGAAGCTCGACAAGGACGGCTACCCGACACGCGGGCCAGGCGCCACCGCCGAGGAGAAGCGGACCGGCGGCCGCAACAACATCGCCGGCCGTCACGCGTTCTGGGACGGCAAAGAGTACGCCGCCGTCATCGGCGCGTACCGGCTGGCGGAGTTCGGCGTCACACCTGACCTCGTCGGCGACCTTCGCCGCCTTCTTGTCCCGCGCCCTCGTCCAGCAGCGCGCGGCCGTCGGGCTCCTCCCGCACCTGCGCCGGCACCCGCCGATCCCCCCGCCCCGCCGGAGGTGGAACTGCCGCCGGAGCAGTTAGTTCTTCGGGAGGACGGTGATCCCGACGATACGCCGGGTTACCTCGTCGCCCTACGCGCGTCGGCGGCTGCAGCGGCGGCTGCAGAGGCGGCGGCGGCTGCAAGGGAGGCCGCCGAGCAGGCGGCAGCGATCCAGGCGGCGGCGGCGATTCCGCCAGTGGTCCCGCAGGCGGAGGCGGAGCCGCCGGAGTCGTCGGACGACGACGTCATCGACTGGGAGCGGCTGGCCCAGGACAGCAACGACGACGACGAGGGCGGGGGTGACGGCGGTGACGTCGGGGAGGTCATCGATCTGTTGGGTAGCGACGACGAGGAGTAGTTATTTTTTTTAAATGTTCTAAGTATGAACTATGTATCGCTTATGTTCGAAAAAACTCGTCTGGTTTCGGTAATGTTGAATGGACTATGTAAAATATATTTATGTTCAATCTAGTTTGAAATTTGTCTTCAAAGTTTGTTCAAAAAATTAGCTAAATATTGAACGCTTATTTTGAGAAAAATTGAAAATTTTCCTCAAAATGCATAAAAATGTTTGTAATATATTTAAAAAATTTGCATCGAATATACATAGCACAGAATAAGGTATGCAATTATCGGAAACACATAAAATAAAAAATATTATGTGAAAATAATTATTCTGTGAAAGTTGAGATATTTTAATTTTTAATTCATTAACATTTTCTGAAATATTATTAAATTCATTAACATTTATGAATCAGAGAATATTTTTAAATTCATTAACATATATGAATGAGTACAAGAATTTTTAAATTCATTTACATTTTCCGAAATATTTTTAAATCATTTAAATTTATGAACCAGAGAAAATTTATAATTCATTAATATTTATGAATCCGAGAATTTTTGAATTCATTAACATTTTTTGAAATATTTTTAAATTCATTAAAATATATGAATGAATACAAGAATTTTTAAATTCATTTACATTTTCCGAAATGTTTTTAAATTATTTAAATTTATGAACCAGAGAATATTTATAATTCAGTAATATTTATGAATCCGAGAATTTTTGAATTCATTAACATTTTCTGAAGCGTTAATTGGGCACGTTTGGCGGATGCGAAGCGGAGAGGTGTGACCGAGGGTCCCCTCCGGCCATACCGAAACCACCCCCTTCCACAGCAAGTACCTGAGCGGTTTGACGGATTGCACCCAACTTCTGGGAGCGCGTGTGGGGCCCCACCCGGGCCCCCCACGGCCAAAATGAACGAAATCCGACAACGAACGCACGTTGCGTCATGTCCGGGCAGTATTTTCTTGGTTTTCTGCCTGGAAAATGGTAGAAAATGCATACGGACTCGAAACGGGATAATTTTTTGCGTGCGTGCCCTGCTAGGCCACAGTAGCACGTGGAA
>NC_057812.1:29420926-29429739 GCF_018294505.1 Triticum aestivum
GACGGATTGCACCCAACTTCTGGGAGCGCGTGTGGGGCCCCACCCGGGCACCCCACGGCCAAAATGAACGAAATCCGACAACGAACGCACGTTGCGTCACGTCCGGGCAGTATTTTCTGGGTTTTCTGCCTGGAAAATGGTAGAAAATGCATACAGACTCGAAACGGGATAATTTTTTGCGTGCGTGCCCTGCTAGGCCACAGTAGCACGTGGAAAAAAATTGGGCACGTTTGGCTAAGTTAAAAAAAGAGCATATTTGATTAAGTTTAAAAAATTGGTTAAGATAAATTTTTTTGATACAGTTAAAAAAAATATGCCTATTTCATTTAGTAAAAAAAATGAGGCCCTGCAAAAAAAAAACGCCGGCCGTCTCGATAACCGATGCGCATGCGTGCATGGGGCCGTCCCACTAACAAACGACGCCGCAATCAGCGCTCGGGCGACGTCGTTAGCCGACGTGCATGCAAAATTTCCTTCTACGTCACCCCGTCTCACCGCCGCCGCGATCTGCACGTGCTGCCACCGTACGCCGCCCGTCGCCCCACACTCCAAAACGGCGCCGATGCGGCCGCGCCGGCCTGCCCTGACCTGACCCGTCGCCTTGTTTACGTTGTCGCTGCCTCTCCCACCGTCGCCCCACCGTACAAACTCCGTCGGTGCGCCCGCGCCGGCTTGCGTCCCCTCACCCGTCGCCACTACACGCCGCCGGTGCCTCTCCCATCGTCGCCGTCGTGTAAGTTTTTTTTCCAGTTCTTTTATACAACGAGGCTCATAACAGTATGATGGTATGTGACAGAAATCTATTTGATGCAGTATGAATATCGACGGTGTGATTCCACGTTCTGTTCAAAAGTGGGTTAGCCTAGTTGACAAACTGTCACCAAGTCAGAAATTCAGGTTTTATGAAACGGATATGCAGGGCATGTTTAGAATACCATCGATAAGGATGCGTGATTTTTTGCTTCACTTTTTACTCTAAAGTTACAATCCGAGTAGCAAAAAATTCATGGTTCAAGAGAGTTCTGGAAGTACTGCTAGATGTAAAGGTCTTATTTCATTAAGGCCTGATGATGTGTACTCCATATTTGGTTGGAAAAACAATGGAGTGGATGTTTTTGGCTTTCTTAGTACTGAAGGAGAAAAAGCAACCAAAAAAATACCAGTTAGTTTTGTTAGCAAGAAAAATGGTAAGATCATGATTGATGATCTCATAGAAAAGATTGTGAAGGATAAGAGCACTGATGATGACTTTATTCGGATGGCATTTCTAGTTCTCTTAGGAACTATAATTGCACCAGTGTCTCATGAATACGTTTCGAAAAAGTACTATGCCTTAGTGAAAAATATTAAGTTGATAAGGAAGTTCAACTGGAATGCATTCACTTCACGATTCTGTTTATCGGAGATTGGTAAGCTTCTGCAGGACGGCCATGTTAGGCAGTGGCCCCAGGGGAACCTCGCCCTTTTGCAAGTACGTTTTATTTATTAATTTCAACACTTTTGTTATAAAATGGCATGGAAGAACATGTAATTTAATTAGTTTATGTGTTTTGCAGTACCTATACTGGGAGAAGGTGCAACCAATCACCGGTCCAAAATATGATCCGTTGGCATTGTTGAGCCCGCTGATGAGGAACTGGACGGAAGATATGGCTGTGAGAAGAGACAAATACGACTACGAATATGGTCGTGGTGTTGGCATGGTAATCCTAGTAATCATTTTTTTACATTTATGAAATAAAGTAAAGTGTGCATATGGTTTTTATGTATAATTATCTTGTTGCACTTGTAGATCGATGACAACATTACAGAGGAGTATAGGTTGAAAAAAATTGCGGAAGAAGAAGCTCAAAAAACCAAGAAAGCTAGTAGCAAAAAATCTAACGTTACTGGAACGAGGAAAGAGGGCAGTACCTCGGAGGCTTCGAGCCAGAAGCCTACTATGGACCGGATTTTGAGTGAGATGAATGAGCTTCGGAAGGAAATGCTTCGTTTGCCAGAGTTATGCGCACAGGTAACACTTGAGCACGTCTCTTTAATGTCCATCACTAAATTGAAGAACTAAGATGAAATGTTTTCTTGCAGAGGATGATTGAGAAACTGAACAAAACCGGCGTCTCCTACAAACCCAGTAACCTGGAAGAGGACGAAGAGAATCTGTACGGAGGCATTAATGAGTCTTCAAACGATGTTGGACGTCCGCAAAAAGAGTTTGTATATCAAAAAGATGATTCAGACCGGTTCCGCACACCTTCCAAAATGAATTTGCAAAAGGATGATAACGGCGTTGATGTAACTTCTCGTGAAAACACACCTTTTTACTGCACACCTGAGTACTGGGATAGTTTCAAGGGTGATATGGATGATCCTGTCCAAGTACCAGAAGTATCAGATGAAAAAGCTGCCACATCTTTAGAGACGGAAGAAATCGCATCGCATGCGTCGGTTGGTTCTCAAGGAGTACAAGAGGAAGTGGAGGAGGTTACTGGCAGGCGCAAGCGCAGAGGATCACAACATGTCAAGTCTCCTTATGTGGTCCCTAAACCAAACAAACGTGCAAAACGTTCTGCCAAAGGAAGTAAGTTTTCTGTGTTTCTAATTGTTATTGCGTAATAATTATTTATGTATTTGCGTTTGTAAGTATTTGAGTGGTGCGTTACAGAATTGTTCCAAAATGGTGATGTTAACAAATCTGGTGATGAGTATGATGTGGTGAAAGCGTCCATCAAGTACGTGCGTGCGCATGAGCATTTACAAAAACATGCCAAAACAGAAATTTTCAATGATGGCATGGAAGAAGGTCTCACTGTGAGGAGAGCTTGTCAGATTATTAACCATGAGTGGCTAAGTGGCGACGTAAGTTAATTTCATATATTGTTTTACAATTCATTCGAAAATACCATTGTTAAATCTAACACATTATTTATAGGTAATTGATGCATACTCATCATTTTTGGTCGACAAAGTTAATGATGATCGTTTCATGTTAACAACTTGGAGGATACATTGGTTGCTTCACGTTAGACCCGGAAAGAAGACCGCCGGTAATGATTATGAAGCAGAGTCGCATAG
The DNA here is from genome assembly GCF_018294505.1 of Triticum aestivum. Taxonomy (NCBI): domain Eukaryota; kingdom Viridiplantae; phylum Streptophyta; class Magnoliopsida; order Poales; family Poaceae; genus Triticum; species Triticum aestivum. The sequence goes on from NC_057812.1 coordinate 29,423,999, forward strand.
TAATGGACCCGTGAACAGATGTGAGGACGAGTATTTCAAAAAATCAAAGGTAAGTTTGATTGTTAACACGGTACATACATACGATATTATGTGATGATTGTGTTTTATGGTCCTTGTGATGCAGACTTATATTCCTCTAAACAAGCAAAATAATCACTGGATTACTGTCGTCATGCATAGCGGAAAAAGAGAGTTTCAGATTCTTGACTCGTTGATGACCGGAAAACTTGACACTGTTACTAGAGAACTCGTTGAGGACCTGGTAGGTTTAACTTGCAAATGTGCATTTGGTAACATTCGTTTTCTTTAGTACACTGAATGACATGCTTTCCACCATGTTTGTTATATCTTTAGAGAAAACAACTAGCAGAAGATATCCAAGAAGCAAATGCAACCGGAATTGTGAATTATCCGGATGTTTCCAAGTGGCCTATTCAAACGTATGACATGCCAAAACAACATGATGGGTGATTTTTTACTTCGACAGAATGTTGGTCTTGTATGTACAGTAGATATTTAATCTTCGTAAATTGTATGCACTAGGAATTCGTGTGGACTATTTCTCCTTCGATGCTTTCAAAATTGGGATGGTAACAAATGGACAGGCTTATTTTCACAGGTACGCAAGTCATGTTTGGACTACGATGTACAATGAACGCTGTGCTAACACCATTTTTTTTCAGACCTCAATTGATGATTCAAGAGAGTTAATGATTGCGCAACTTATATTTTCGGAAAGAAACAAGCTTGATGAAGTGAAAAACAAAGTTATTCGGATATCAAAGAAGAAGAAATAGATGCGGCACGGAGGAGTTTTGCATGTGATTGGGTGGTACTGGAGGACTTTATTTTCCAAACGCTTTGCGCACTTGCTTATAAATTTTATGTAATACACTCTGCTTCTGAATAGTTATATGTAATAGACTCGGCACTTTTCCAAATGTTTTTTTCTATCCACATGATATTTCGTTTCATAAATATTATATAATGATTTTTTTTGTTTACATGTTTTTTTTGTTGCCGAATAGTTATATGTAATCATGTCGTCGTTAAATTTTTGTGCACTAAACTATGGCAGCACACTGCGTTTTACTTAAAAATTATTTTACATAAAAAAAATGCCCGCCCGTCTCCACGGCGTTTCTTAGTAAGCCCGTCGTTATTAAGCCCAACGGGCGACTACAACAGGCGTTTCGGAGCACGCCGTGGAAACCAGGCCCAACAAGGCAGAATCGACGCGGCACATCGACGGGGTAGTAATCAGAGGAGTTCAATGCAACGACGGGAGCTGAGTATATAAGCAGGTCGTCGTCCCCTTTGGCCGGCGAGGTGGGACTAAACTTGCGTCGGCCGCGGGGTGACCTGGACACAGCCAGACGCGACGTGGGCCGGCCCAAAAAGGCACTGGACGGCGCGGTCTTCTCGACTGCTCGACGCGACGTGGGCCGGCCCAAAAAGGCTATTGACGGCGCGGTCTTCTCGACGGCTCGACGCGCCGTGGGCCGGCCCAGTTACCACCGCTGAGACGCCGCGCCAGTGAAACCGACACAAGTTTAGTCCCACCTCGACGGCCGAAGGCGACGCCGACTAGTTTATATACTCAGCTCCCGTCGTTGTATTGAACTCCTCTGATTACTACCCCGTCGATGTGCCGCGTCGATGCTGCCCTGTTGGGCCTGGTTTCCACGGCGTGCTCCGAAACGCTTGTTGTAGGGTCCCGTTGGGCTTGATAACGACGGGCTTACTAAGTCACGCTGTGGAGACGGGCGGGCATTTTTTTTCTTTTTTTTTTCAACAACAGTTCACAGAGTGCTTCTTCTATTTTGATATATTTGACAGCCGACGGGACTGTAGTAAATACATGCAGAATTCATAAAATAAACAATGAATAGTGAATATTTATATCAACAACAATGTTGTCTCAACATAACAATTGTCACCACAGTAATTTTATTGTAGTTGACAGAAAATAACAAGTCTGAAATGACAATGGTCCGTACGCAATAATCATGTTTCACACATAAAATACTCAACACGAACATAAATTTTACAAATGTTCTTCATATAAATGGAAGAGGTAAAACACTCGCATCGTCTACACTTGAGTCTTCAAGCCCAGTTGTTGCATACAAAAAATATGAGAATCAATGCACCGTTAATGAAACAACAAAACTGACATAAACAAATAATAGACATACTCTTCATTTTTGCTGCATGTGCTCCTGTTATGACCTGAGCCGCTGCATATGCTACATTTTCGTCCAGATTTCTCGTCAAATGCTTTAGGCCTCTCATTTTTTGTCACATCTGGGCCACCCTTACCGCGATCTCTACTGTTCTGCTTAGGTGCGCCCTTGGTGGAAACCTTTACTGGATCACGGACCAGAATATGATCTCGGTTAGGCTCAAATGGATTACTGTTCACGAAGCTTCGCTGAATATCATCTTCATTTCCCTGAATATCCTTATTCACTATAATATCATCCAGAGCTGCCATCAACTTGTCGAATAAGAAAGGATTACTGCATGCGACATGACAGGCTTCTGAAGATTTGATGGTCAACTCACTATATCTAGCTCTGTCCTCACCACTCGACCAACCCCACGCAAACAAATCGCTGGTGCGCTTCACTGGCAGTCCAGCTCGTGCTTTTTTTGAGAATCTTCGCAGGACACAACACTTGGGTATCACAGGTAAGTTCAGTGCATTCAAAACATGAATAATATGCTTGCAAGGAAGCCCTTTGCGAGTCATACTTCGGCAACTGCACTTTATAGTATTTCCCGAGTTACCTGGCGTATAGTCCACATTAAATCTGTGATCCCTGTTATTCTTCCACGCAACCACAAATCTCTGACTATCGGTCCCTGTCAGTCTATCAATTACCTCAAGCTCCTGTACCTTCTTCATATCTTGTTGCAACATATAAAAGTTTGCCTGCGTGAATGCTTTCGCAGCATACGACTCAATGGCCTGACACTCAGTCACTGTTACTGGAAGAGTCTGTGAGGCCGTGTAGTCATCATAAGCTTCATTCTCACGGAGGCGAACAATACAATTCTCGTAGTGTACAATCATGTCAACAATCGTCATACCATAGTCAAGATGAAGGTGCAGGCTGGAGTTCAGACTCTCACTCCTCTGATTACTGCGCATACCAAGGAAAAACCCACCAGACAAATATGATGCAGCCCAAAGCGTCCTCTTCCTGTACATCCTATGGAGCCATGTTTTTATTTTCTCCGTCTGCCATTTGCGCACAAACGCGGCCCATCTCTCCTCAAAAACCTTATGTGTAGTGGCATAGTACAATAATGCCCTAAACTCCTTCAATGACTTGTGGTTGAGGTGTTTCTGCATATTCTTTTCAATATGCCATGAACATAGACGATGCCACACGTCAGAAAGCACCTTCCTAATAGCCCTTATCATCGCTGCATCTCCATCTGTAATAACTGATTTGGGCCTCTTCTGACAGTTAGCTTTCAAGAACGTGTTAAGCAACCAGACATATGTAGCCTCAGTCTCGTCTGAAACAATGGCGCAGGCGAATACAGTAGTGCAACGGTGGTTGTTCAGACCCACAAAAGGGATGAACGACATTCCATACCTGTTCATCTTGTATGTGCTATCGAAGACAACAACATCACCATAGTCTAGATAATCCCGGCGTGACTGCGAATCACACCAGAAGAGGTTTTGGAGCCTGCCTTCAGCGTCAACCGTGTGCTCAAAGAAGAAGTCTGGATCTCTGTCCTTTCTGGTCAACATGATTCCTACGGCAGTATCAGCATCACCTTGTGCAAGCAATTTCATCTTCTCCCTATAGCACATGTTGTACAACTTTGTCCTCTGAAATGGTGACTTTGCATACGACCCATACCTGCTAACGATGTTGTCAAAAATGATATGTTTTCTTATCCCAGCTCCAGACATAGCTAAGATCTCAGCTCTCTCAAATGCTTTCATCTGATTATGAGATCGGAGGAAAGGGACTTCGTCCGGTCGTGCAAGAGTGTGGCTGTGATCATCGGAGAAACTGCTGACATATGAAAGATTGAGCTTTTTATCAAGCTTAACTGTCAAATGGGCTTCGCATAAGAATCGACTCTCCGGTCTAAGCCTGCGGGTCCGGCCTTCCATGGTACAGAACTTGGCCTGTCGTTTTCCTGCGGCGGAACAGAGATACCTCCTCAAGCGCGGAGTCCTTGCGCGATCCTTCGAAAATTTTAGCGAGTCCTTCCTGATACTGAACCCACGTTCTCTCGCGTGCTTGTTGTAGAACGTGTAAACCTCGTCTAATGACCTAAATGTCTTTACCATCACTGCCCAATGCCTATCAAGTGACTCTTGCTGATATTCATCATAGCACATGTCAAGGTCAAACTGATCATCATCGATGTGCTCATCATTCCCGCTAGGACCATCAACACCTCCCTGCAAAATATGACATATAACCTTGCATGTCAATCTCTTCTTATATTCTTACTAACCAAAATTAATGTAAAGAACTTACTTGACTACCGCTCACACTACGAGATGCATGGACCTCGCTCTCGGCATTGTCATCATCTATATTATTACGCTCATTGTCACCATTAGCATTTATCTGTGCACATATAAAGTAACATAAGTGGTCATACAATTTTAATGTCAATCATTTCTCTACAATTTTTTCAACATACCTGGCTCACACTATCTGCATAAAATTGTTCATCTATATCATATTCCTCATCGTCAGCATTGCCATGTACCTGTACAAATTTAAAAGGACATGTTAGTGTCAAATAACTAGTTTTTGTTCAATATATTTTTGTCAACGTTCAAGGTACTTACATTACCACTGTACGATTCATCCTGACTCATATAGTTGTCTCCAGAAGGTTGGTTCGCATTCAATGACGAGGATCCATTATCGCTACCGGAATCATCACTGGCGTATCCGGTTACTTGCTCCATCTATGCACATACAAATAAGGTGTGAGATCAATGCCAACATTCCACAAAAAATCATCGCGAATACAGTAAATTCGTCAACAGTGACATGACTATGTGGCATGCATACAAATTTGAACATACAAAATCATTATGAGGTCATTAAGAAGTCACTACTCTCCTCTCTTATTTAACTAAGTAGGGAATCATTTTGCATTACAAAAATGCACAAAAATGCAATGGACAAATCAAAATCATCAAAAAAAAGAACAAAAAGAGCCATCCTAACCTACTCTGCGCCGTCGAGGGGTCCTCGCCTGGGGTCGACGCCGATGCGTTGCTGCCACCGACGTTGTGGAGGGCGCGTACCAGGACAGAACGGCGAGCGAGCGCTGGGCGTTTCACCGGCGACACGGCGTGTGGTCACTACGGACGCCGTCGGTGCTCGCGACTAGACGGGCACGTCGGGGTCGACGTCGTGACGGCGGTGGACCACGGCGGCGTTGATGATGCTAGGGTTTCCTAGGCGGGGATGGGGTGTCGGTTTCACGGCGCGTGGGTGACTACGGACGCCGCCCGACGTCGTGACGGCGGTGGACCACGGCGGCGTTCATGCCGCTAGGGTTTCGTACGTGGAGTTGGGGTCTCGGGGTGGGGCGTACTTTTTTTTCCTTTCCCGATCGCACTACCGAACCGCACGCGTACGACGCGCGGGAGTACGGGCGCGACGTACACGGGCGGCCGGCCCTACGACGGACGGCGGGTATAGTGTACGTGTAATTTAGTATGGACAATACTACCCCTT
>NC_057812.1:29430103-29455891 GCF_018294505.1 Triticum aestivum
GAAATATAAGATGTTTTTTGACATTGCCGTAGTGTCAAAATACATCTTATATTTTGATAGAGGTAGTCTCCGAAGATGATTACACAGTGGAATTTGAAGAAGATGGAGATAGCTAAAGGTTAAACGATCACAATTATACCTTCAGTTCAATCAACAAAACTGCAAACAGTGTGCTATTATTCAATTGGTTAGCTTATGAAGCAAGCCCTGTTATCTGATATCCGAAGGAGATAAATCTCTTAGTTGAGTATTATAAATTCATTTTTTTTTATGATTGGAGTAACGCACTAGCTAGCTGGTAAATTCATAATACATTGGTACTAATTGGTTGCGCATTTGTCAGCACGTTTTTCCAGAGGAACTGCTTGCACGCCGCCATGGAGCTGGCGTCAATTTTCCTGCACAGCGCCTCCTCGCAGAGGAGCTTCAGCTTCTCCAGCTCAAACCTGTCCGCTGCTGTGAGACGCTCCACATTCTATGGCAGTGCCATCTCGAGCTGCGTTCGGTGTAGATGAACTGGAGCAGTGCTTTGAACACATCGGCGTCCTTGTCATTCTCTAGCAGGAGTAGATGGTCAGCGGTGGCATTGTTCGAGGCGAGGGCTAGATCCAGTTTGAGGATGGGTGACCGGAGCCTTGAGCACCCACCGGTGTGCCACCATCGTCTGCCCGTCGCCGAGGTGGATCGTCACTTCCGCGAGATTAGGCTTATGTCGCGACACCTTCTTCATGAGGAGCTCCAACAGGCCGAGGGGCATACCGTCTTCAATTGCTTGAAACCATCACATAGGCCCGGTCCTAACATTTCGGGTGGCTGGGGCTAGATAACAAAAAGGGGCCTGAAGCCACATAAATATATGTTTTCCATTTCAATTGCAAATAAATATTCATTACAATATAATTTTTGTTGCCTTGTCATCTGACTATTCAAAGAAAAGAAACGGGCGTGGCGTTGTCTTGGGGCCTTTCAGTGGTTCTCGGTAGCGTACTCGTTTTATGATTTTTATTATTGTGCGGGTAGGATCTGCTTTGAGGGGACTCTTTGGTACCTTGTATGTATTGTTTGGCGTGTATTTTGTCTCGTGTTATATATATAAAGCAGGGCAACACAGCACGGCCAAAACACAAACGACAACCACCCAAATCGCAGCAAACAGACCAATACAAGGAAGTGGAGTAACTAACTACTACGCTGACAACCCTAAATAATGGGAAAAGAGTAGAGCGACAGACCATGAAATCATTAGAAGGGAGACCAGACGCTAGACGCTACGCACATGTGCCTTATGTAGCAATGATATTTCCCTTTTCCTACAGAGATGATATATGATGAAAGAAAATGGAATGGGGGCCTTCTAAACCCTTCACCACCCTTTATCAGACTGATCCGACACGAGTCTGATAGTCCGGAGCATCCGTTGCTGCTCACGCAACGGCATGTTCTTGTCGAATAGATCCAGCAGGACAGAGAGGCTGAGTGTCTTGAGCTTCTCCAAACCATCAGATGACGCTGCCACAGCTTCTAGGTTATCGGGAGAAGAGAGGACGCGCATGCACGCCTTCCTCAGTGCCGGGCAGCCGTACCGCTCGTCCAGCGCCAGGGCGGTGGCCACGGAGCTCACGTCGATCTTCTTGCACAGCGCCTCCTCGCAGGCGGCCCTCAACTTCTTCAGTTCGTACCTGTCCGCCGCCATGAGCAGCTGCTCCACGGTCGTTGCCGGTGCCTCCTCGAGCTGCGCCGGCGGTGAGTCGGTGTAGATGAACCTGAGCAGCGCCTTGCACACGTCGGCGTCCATGCCGTCGACGCGTAGTTCAGCAATGTTCTCGCCGGTTGTCGGGGCGAGCGCGATTTCAGACTCAAATACGGGGGATCGGGCCTCCAGCACCCACCGGTGCGCTCCGATCCTCTTCCCGTCGCCGAGGTGGATCATCACGTCCGCTGCTTCCGCGAGATGTAAGCCATGAGGAGGCTCCAAAGGCGCTGGTTCCGAATTGAGTTGCTCGGGCGCCGCAACCTCATCGGTGGTTCGCAGCCCGAGGTCAACTGTGACGTCGCAGAGGACGGAGAGGCAGTCATCCTTGAGGTACTTCTCTCTGTCAAGATCAAGATCTTTGTGTTTCATGAACTTTCTCCAGCCCCAGTAACCATCGTCTGTCTCGAAGCGGTGATTCTCCATCATTTGGGTGCACGACGGCTCCCAGGACTTGTCGAGTATGCTCATCTTGTACGTCGCCGTGACGTCGCCGGTCCTGGCGTGGCTGTCGTGCTGGAGGTGGAGGGAGACATGGCCCTCCGAATCTTTGATCCTGCCGTTCGGGAAGCACCTGATACGCCACTCGTGGCCGCCGACACCAAACGGGCTTGACAAGACGGCGACGCCATTGGCCGTCTTCTCCCTGAGTCGCGTGAACTCCTCGATCCGGAAGACGTGAGAGCCGGCTGCCGGTGCCGTGCGGAGGGTAGAAACGGTGATGTGCTGGCGGCCGGCGCCGCGCATGGCAGACAAGAGGCCCGACGTGGACATGATGCGGCCGCCCGGGGTTGACCAAGGACAGGAGAGGATCGCCTAGGGCTCCTTTGCAGATCGTACTTTCGGTTTGTATACGGCGGATCAACACGGCATGCGCCCGTGTCTTATATGGCTACTCCAACCGATGTACTAAAAAAAAGATCCAGATCCAATGCAACAAACCAAAGAGAGTCCTTACTTGGGCTGCAATCCGTTAGCAGATTTTGTTTAGTAGGAGTCTCACCCAAATTATTTCCACGAAACAACCTTTCTCTTCAAAAAACTCTATTTGGATGGTTATATTGTCAATGAAAAAAAAAATAAGTCCCATATCCGGTTTTGCTATTCCTTGATGGCGAGGACGGGGTGTTGACCCGTTGGCTGGGCAGCTGAGGTTGCTGCCAGCCCACCCGATTTCAAGTCCTGGCTTGGACGCATGGTGCTTGAGGAGTTTCTCCTATAAAAAATTGCCAACGAGGGTTAGCCTTTGGGTTAGTCTTATTTTTTTCTATTCCTAAATGGCGGCTGCTACAAATTAGCCTGATGATTTCTCGCCTAGCCAGCCGTCCAATCAGCATGCTAGGAGCCGTTGGATCGCAGCAACGACACAACAGGAGTAACCGCGTGACAGCTTCAACACAACGCTGTTGTACCCCGGCAAAGCTCCACTGTAGCTCCCGGCTCTCATGGCGCCTCGACGATCTCCGGCGAAGCTCTAGCACAGCACCGACGGTGTCCGGTGCAGCTTCATTGCAGCCCGACGTAGCTCCAATGCATCACTGACACATCCGACGAAACACCATTGCTGCCCCAGCAGAGCTCCAACGCAGCAACCGACGCGTCCGACAAGCTCCATTGCAACTCCGGCGAGGCTTCATTGCCGCGCCGGCTATACTTCCAGCGGCCGGGCCTTGCTCCATTGCAGCTTCAAGGCAACATCGACGGAGTTGCAGAGCCCCCGTTGGCCACTCACCGCGGACACCATCGCAGCGCCGGTGGCGCTCCATTACAACCTCGACAGTGCTCCCGACGGGCTGTAGCAACGGTGTCTACTGCGATGGGGTGTGGGTTCAACCAAAGGCGTTGCTGGGCCCCAAGCTACCAGGGCCATGGCGCGGAGCGTGCGGAAAACAAATAAGCCTATATTTTAGAAAATTTCAGGATTGGCCCGGGGCGTAGGCGCGGCCCAGCCCAACACTTGCCCCCCTCGAGACCAGATCGAACCAGGAGGGAACCCTACGCGGCTACGCATCCAGCTGTTCGAGCAGGAGAGAAGCTGAGCAAAGGCCAGCCGCCATCCGCCGCCCAGCCACCCCGTCCATCTGCTCGTCCGGCGAGGAGGCGACCCCGTCCATCTGCTTGTCCGGCGACCTCGTCTGCCCTGCCGCATCCCACCGCTCGTCCCGCGACATAGCCCGGCCTCTCGTCCAGCCATCCAGGTCCAGCGACGCTGCACTGATCGCTCGTCCGGTGACCTCGCCCTGCCTCCGGCCAACCGCCAGGCCGCCACCGTCGGGCCAGCCGGCTAGGTATTTCCCCTCTGCCCAGTGCTTCCTAATATTTCTTCTCTGAACTTAAATCTTCAAATTAACAAGATGTATTTGGGGGTATCTAAAATTAAAGCTTCAAATTAGATGTTTTTGCTCTCTGAACTTGATGCTTCAAATTACCATAAAGCAATGATTCCTAATATTTGTTCCAATTAACAGGAAGACCGAAGACAAGATGAACAAAAGAACCAGGACAATGACATCTTTTTTTCAAGAGAAAAGTATATTTTTCGTCCCTCAATTCCTCGCGAAGTCTAGATTTAGTCCCTCAACTCTAAAACCGGACAACTTGCACCCCAAACTTTTGAAACCGGACAAGTTCAGTCCATTGTCTGCGCAAACCCGGTATCAGCATAGTTTGACCGGTCTTCGTCCTTGTGGCAGTATTTCTCTCTCCTATCTTCTTCCTTCTCATATTGGCTTATTGAGGTATTTCATCGAACACATGCACTGTGTCCCACGAGGCCACGGAGGATGCAGGCAAGCTACGCGCGCGGTGGCGCTACCTCGTGCTCGTCCTCGACTTCCTCTTCTCCACTGCCTGGGAGCACGTGGAACCCAGTGCAGGGGCGGCGACGAGGAGAAGCTGAGCGTGTCCGCCATCTCCATCTGGCGCATAGTAGCAGCGCGACGAGGCAGCACCACGGGCATGCTGGGCGGGATCGCGGAGCTCCAGTACAGCCTCTCCAAGGCGACGGCGGTGGGCGTGGTGCGGCTGGTGGCGGACAAGCTGGCGCGCCGGCGTGCGTGTGAACTCCCGTGATCTCGGACGGTCAATTCGCTCGCTCGTGAAGTCAGGGCGTGTAGACGACAGCGATCATTCTGTTGCACACGGCGTCACGAACGCGCATCGGCCAGAGCGTACTCCTGCTGCACATGGCGTGCCACCATGCAGGAAGCCAGGAGAATCCGCTGTAGATATGCTGCTTGGCTGGTGCGTCGCGTACGCGTCTCTGACTCGTGGACGGTGTTGGTGTACGCGGATTGGTGAGCCAGCAGGCCAACGCAGGACGTGCAAGCAGCCATCCACATTTGTGCATTGGTGTATACCTGTGCACATAGCATGGTGCCACAATGCCATGCATGAAGCTGTGTGGTGCAACGGAGCTGGATGGGGACGTGGTTGATGAAGGAGTCCCGATCAAATCAGGCGACAATGACTGGTGGACAACGGGCATTTTCCTCGGACGCCGCGTGCCGAGCCAAACAACCATATCGCCCAGTTGCTGCGGCGAGGGCTCCGTCGGCGAGGACCGCAGCAGCTGAGACGATGCCGAGCTGCACTGCTCCCTGGCGAGTTGCGAGTTTGCGACCAACATGGAGCAGAGCATGACGGAGATGTTGATACTGAGCTGCACTGGCCCCAACCGTGGCTTTCTTTTGGCCTAAGCGAAGCAGCACACCGGCGCACAGGGCGTCGACCAGCAGCCGTCCACTGCGTAGTGCACCTGCACGAGCAACGTGAGCACCAGCGGGAGTAGCTAGCCACCGCTGTTTGGTCGTGGTTGGCACAGGCAATGCGTGCAAGGTGTTTGATGAAATGTTTCAGTAAGCCAATGTGAGAAGGAAGAAGGAAGGAGAGAGATAGACCGGTCAAAACCACCCTGAGTCAGCAACGATACCGGGTCAGCCGAGACTAGGGACTAAATTTGTCCGGTGTCAATAGTTGAGGATGCAAGTTGTCCGGTTTTGCAGTTGAGGGACTAAATCTAGACTTCGTCAAAAATTAAGGGACGAAAAGTATACTTTTCTCTTTTTTCAACCACAAAGCACTGATTCCATAGTAATAGAAATTGGCCCTTCAACTCGAGCAAGTGATGACGTTCCTCGTGTTACAACTCAACTTAAGCCCGGTGATATTGAGCCAGATCCTGGTAAGAGAATACCTATTGATAATTTGGATCCCGACATTAGAGATCTTGCTAGAAGGGAGTACATTACCAAGGGCCCTTGCCAACCAACTGATCATAAATATGAATGGAAATGGGTAGGAAAAGGGTTTAGAAGCTTTCATGATTCTTGGTACAAAAATCATCGCGGCTGGTTGGAATATAGCATTGATAAAAATGCAACCTTTTGCTTTTATTGCTTTCTATTTAAGGAACCAAGAGTTGACAACTATGGTGTTCAAGCATTCACTAGGAATGGGTTTAAGAATTGGAAGGATGGACCTAAAATTCTTTATGAACATGTTCGTAAACATGATAGTGCTCATAATAAGGCTAGACAACACTGTGAGGCTTTGAAAAATCAGAGGCAAAATCTGCCACATGTGTTTGATCGAGGTACTCAGAAGGACGAAGAAGAATACAAAGCTCGTATCTTGATTATATTGGGTGTTATCAAATTTTTGCTGCTCCAAGGTCTTGCTTTTCGTGGACATGATGACTCTACTAGAACGAGAACTGACTGGGGATGCAAGAGCGAACCATAAGCTAACTTCACCTGAGATACGATTGGACTTGTGCAGAAGAGACCACCAAAACCATTGTTGATGAAATTGGAGATAGTAAATTTTCCTTACTTGTTGATGAGTCCAGAGATGCATCTATCAAGGAGCAAATGGCTATGTGTTTGAGGTCAGTGCCGTCGTATGTATTGTATATGTGTCTTGTTGTGCACATATTTTCTCAAAGTTGTTATAAATTAATCATGCAATTGTGTCTTATGTAGGCATCTCAGCAGCCGAGGGGAGGTGATTGAGAGGTTTATTGCAATCAAGCATGTTCCTGACACGCAAGCAACTTCACTCAAGGTAGTTTTGGATGGTATATTTGCTACTCAGGGCTTGTCTATGTCTAATTTGAGAGGGCAAGGTTATGATGGGGCATCAAATATGAGGGGGGAATTTCATGGGTTGCACAGATTGATCTTGGAGGAAAATCCGTATGCTCATTATATACACTGCTTTGCCCATCAATTGCAATTAGTTTTTGTTGATGTTGCAAAGTGTTGTTCATCAGTAAGAGATTTTTTTGTATACACTAGCATGGTTGCCAAAATTGTTAATGCTTCATGTAAAAGACATGATCAGTTAGCCCAAGAGCAACATGATGAATTTGTGCGCCAAGTGGAGGCCGGGGAACTTCCTTGGGGGAAAGAAAAAAAAAACAATTTACTAACCTTGCAAGACCCGGTGATACACGGTGGGGGTCACATCATAGGACCTTGTGTCGACTTATTTCTACACAAAGTTTCTTTGTAGCTCAGGCTACATGGAACCTCTTATCCTCAACCCTCCAGCCTTGCTTTGAGATCCGTACTCTCCAACTAACTAACAACAACAAGATTTCTTTTTTTTTCTCGAAAATGAAACAACATATGAACTTCAAACTTTGCAGACCGAACAAACATTAGAACATCAATGTGTGAAAAAACTTTCAGATTTTTTGGTCTGATATAAATATACAAAATGAGATTTTCTTTGAATAAAAATATTATTTCAAGTATTTAAAATACATGAAAAAATCTGAAAGTTTTTTCCTATATTGTAGTTAGAATGTATTGTTGTTCTGCAAATTTTGAAGTTCATATGTTGTGTCGTTTGAGAGAAACAAAAAAGACAAATGTGTTTGCACGGATCTTGATGCATAAATGGATGGCAAAGATAAGGGGTACCGTGTAGTCTGAGCTACAGAAAACCACACTCCTTATTTCTATGTGGAAACCAGTTCTGACGGTATTTGAAAATTTGTACAATGATGCTGATAATGTTGCACAAAGAACCTCAGCTGGTGGCTTGATAAACCACATGAAAACATTTGAATTTGTTCTCACGTTGCATCTTATGATTAGATTATTGGGCAAGGCTAATGATCTATCACAGTGCTTGCAACAGAAAAAACAGCATATTGTTCATGCCATGGGATTTATAAAAACCACAATGGACAAAATGCAAGAGATAAGGCAGAATGGTTGGGATGAGCTCTTCCAAGAGGTAACTGACTTTTGTCTCAAATACAATATTGTAGTGCCAAATATGGAAGATACAAGAACTGCTAATGGTCGTTCAAGAACTTGGGGTGGCCAATTGGTAACTTACCACCATCATTTCAGAAATGAAATATTCAGCGTGGTGCATGATCAAATTATTGTGTAATTAAACAACCGCTTTACTGAAAGATCTACTCAATTGTTAAGATGAATTGCTGGTCTTGATAGAAAGAATTCTTTTGCCAATTATGATGAAGACAAGCTTGTTGACCTTACTAGTATGTATGCTGCTGACTTCTCTGCATATGAAGTTAGTTTTGTCCTTAGAAATTAATTGGAATCATTCATTCATGAAGCAAGAGTTGATCCACATTTGATGAATTGTAATGACCTTGGTCATCTTGCCATGAAGATGGTTTTGAGTAATATGCACACAACTTTTCCATTGGTTTACGGCCTTGTTGAGTTAGCATTAATTTTACCTGTTGCAACCACAACGGTGGAAAGGGCCTTCTCAGCAATGAGCATTATCAAGATCGACATGAGGAACAGGATGGGTGATGATTGGTTGAATCACAGAATGGTATGTTACATTGAGCGAGATGTATTTGTTAGTATTGAAGAGTCAAAGATCATTGAGCGATTTTAGGGTTATCGCACACGCAAAGGCATTTTACCTCATCCTAGAGGTAATGTTTCATATTTTGCATCCATTAGCAATTTTTTTACTTGCTTTCTATGCACTGACTTGCATACCAACAAATTTTATACTTGAAGGTGAATCATCTGTTATTATTGAAGATGTAATCGTGGGAAGCTAAAATCAAACAACCCTTTGATTGGGTACCCTCTTTTCTATTATTTATCCTTTATATTGTTTTTTGTTATGTGTTACATTATCAGATGAAGCACTATTAGATATTATCTTCAGATTCTTATCATTTACAAATGAGCGCTACTATTGGTATGCCTTAAAACCGTGGTAGTTTTTCAGAAAAAGTTTGGCCCTTCATTTTTGGCCCGGGGCATCGGCCAATCCTGGCTACGCCATTGGGTTCAACATGACCGGCTACTAAAACCCCGCCGGCCAGCCTATAGCAGCTCCTCGCCTCTGTCCCCGGGGTGAGTTGGTCAATGTTGTGCAACTCCTCCCCTCTGGCCCTGATTGCAGCATGTGCGGACGCCTTGCGACACAGCCGTCATCTGCAGCACCGGCGCCGCTACCACGGATCCCAGCAGGGCCTTGTGTCGCCAACCACACCATGAGAACCATTGCCCCCCGTTTCGCGGCATCATGTCAGCGTTGCCGTCCAGCAGCCGTCGCAACGCAAAGGTGCCAGTCGCAGTAGCAACAGCTCCGCCGGTCAGAGTGGGAGAGGGCATGGGGTAGTCGCCGCTCACAGCACATGGTGGCTGCTATCCGCTTGCAGCAACCAAGGGACCTTGCATCGCCAGTGTTCCATGGCCACTGCTTGCAGCACCATGTGGGATTTGCAGCGCCGCCGCCTCCTCCTGGCAGCAGTTATGTCCTCCGCCTGCATCTTCAAGGCATCGACTGCCAGAGAGAGCGCAAGAGAGCTTCCATGGTTGTATTGGATTTGGGCGAACAACAATGAGTGGTGGGAAAGCAACGCCCTAGACGGCTAGAGGATAAGGATGGGCTGGGTCGTCTCGGGTCGTGTTGACTAAGCTATATGGGGGCACGGACGCGTGGCTCGCTATGGATGCGGCTGATGTTTCAAAATAATCATCAGGCTGAACTAAAGTATTTTCTTTCCTCACAATTGGTAGAAAAACGAGTTAGTGTCAGACGATTTTCCACAAAGCACACCAAGGCCGAAGCCGGCCGCACCACGGCGCTGAGCAGAACGAAACATGGGGGCGCCGGTGTTGAATCGAATGGCAACGACCCAGAGCCCGAGACGACGCGCCAGCGGTATCTCAGTTTTTTTTTTTTGAGGCAGGATGTTTACAGGTATGGTAACTGGATCATACAGTAGATCGAGCCATATGTGACGACCCACACCTAACGACTTAGCGTGCTTTGAAGGCTTGTGCCTCAAAGTTACAACTCCTACTTTCGTACAAGAAAAAAACAGCTTTTAAAAGAAGATTTCCTTGCTTGGATATCATGTATAATTGCCCCATAAGGTGCACTCGAGCCTGACTGAATATCGTTGATTGAACACTGGCAGTCCATAGCCAACTGAACACTTCCCATGTTCAAATCTGCAGCTAAGGAAAGGCCCTCCCTGCATGCCAACGCCTCCATGCATGTTGGGTCTGAAACATTGTGCACCACAATAGCTGAGGCTCCCAAGTATTATCCCTGTTCATCTCGACAGAAAAGCAGTCGCCACGCCAACAGTCCCATCCCGGGAGAAGGCACCGTCGACATTAATTTTGGTTTGTACCATACCTAGCTCAGCGAGATAAGAATCAACAAAACGACGAATTTGCTCGGGACGTTGGAAGATACTGTCATTTATAGCCTTACGCCGTGCTAAGATGGTCCAAAGGGTGACAATCATCCTTGTAAAATCCTCCTGTGACACTGTATCATGCTTGAAGAACATCCATTGTTTTGCATTCAGCTCGGTGCATGAAATCATATGTTCTGTTAGGCTAGGATCTGAAAAGTCACAATGAGGGGCTCAATTATTCGACAGCGAACAAGAAGGCAAAGAAGCTCACTCAGAAACGAAAGCATCGATGCCGAGAAACCATCTTTTATATCTGTATTTACTTTGTGCACGCACTTGATCGTTATCGGTAAAAAGAAGTGTAATATAGACGGTCGCCTGAGTCATATACATCGTATTAGATCCCCTTCTTCCCGGCTCGGTCGCCTTTCGGAAAAGAAAAGAAAATGGAAAGGAGTAGAAAAATGAGAAAGGAAAGAAGAAAATTAAAGGATTAGAAAAGAAAATGAAAATAAAAAGAAAAAGGAGAAAGGAAATAAGGAAAAGAAAATGAAAAGAAAAGGCAGAAGGAGAAATGAAAAGAAAAATCACAGGAATAGCAGTAGCGCTGGTTTGGACCCGTGCTATAGCTAACTTAGCTGTAGCGTGGGTTGTCGCCCCCGTGGAACAAGGAATGGATGATGAGACAGAGGAGGAGGACCCTCTGCGGTTCCTCAATACCGGTGCCTATGACGACAGACAGATGATGAGTCAGCAATACTCGGGCTATGAGCATGTGGATGAGGAGTTGGATGATGTGCCAGAGCAGGAACGTCCTAGGGTTGGTCGCAAGAAGTCTCTCATCATGCAATCCTCACAGGAGACGCCTCCAGATGCCGCGTCAAACCATGGTCAAGTAGCCGAGAGTCGTGCAATGCATAGCACGAACACATTGGTCGGGGGTCAGGTAGGGCCTGGAAGGCTCACTAGCTCAACCCAAGAAGAAGCGGAGGAAGAGACCGCCGAAGAAAAGCTTAGCTGCCGCCAAAGCTTCTAGCAGCCAGTCGGCTCCACCGGCTGATTTTGCGGATCGGTGTACCAGTCAAAGGTGCGGCGAGGTTCCATGTCGTGGGCGAGCTGATCCTACCGCCAAAACCCCTAGAGGGCATATCAGGGGATCTTAGGACACTGCACGACCATGTGTTGTCCACAGAGACAAGCCTTCTCGCCTAGAAGGCTCCAGGATACTCGATTTATGCGGTTCGTGTGCCTGCCCAAGTTCCGCCTCGAGATGGCGGCGCTTCGTCCCGAAAATCCTCTCTTGATTTTTTTCTAGGGCAAATGGGATGACATACCAAAAGATGGGCACCGGGGGCTGGCCAGGGGCCCCACCACCCACCAGGGCACACCTGGGGGGGAGGGGGTAGGCGTGCCCTGGTGCCTTGTGGGCACCGGGGTGGCTCCCTCTAGTACTTCTTTGCTCCAGTTTATTCCAAAATAAATCTTCGTAAAATTTTAGCTCATTTGGAGATATGCAAAATAGGTATCTCTGACATACCTTTTTCAGGTCCAGAATTCCAGCTGCCGTCATTTCCCCTCTTTGTGTAAACTTTGCATATTATGAGAGTAATGCATTAGAATTACTCCACAAAGTGTTATATTGATTGAAAATACTATAAATAACAGTAGGAAAACATGATGCTAAATGGACTTATTAGATATAAGCAAAAGTTAGCATTCCATTGGAGAGACATGGTCATCAAGGCACCATCTTTCTGCTACTCCCGGACGACGCCACAATCCATCGTTGCTCCCAGGGGAGAATCTACTAGGGGGCTTTAACAGGCTTGAGCCCCCCTCCAACACTGTAAAATTAGCTTTCACTACTACTTTCAAGGCCCACGCGTGCCAGTTGTCAGCCCGGCCATACACATGTTTGCATGATCCAGGCAGCCCAGCCCCCCCTCCATTTTTGTGTAGTCGCCACTGGTTGCTCCTATAATGATAAATGGGATGCAAGACCGAGGCGTAAATAATAAACAACAATTGCGGCAACTAAAATACGGTTACACCTCTCAAACTATCGAATCTGCTCTAATGTTCTAAATTACGTATTCGAGTTGTCAGATAAGGCACTACTTCCGAACGGGTATTTTAGTTATACAAACCCAAGGTGTTGCTTATTTCATTTATTGATTCAATACATATTCCTAAACTAGGGTTCATAAGCTTCCCTAGCAAAATAATTATTCTTGAGCTCAAAAATTACAGTGGACACATAATAATACTATCATACTGATGTGAAATTTTTAGAGTTAACACTATCACTGATTAATCACAAAAATTCCTAAAGATCATATTTAACTGAAATGTAAAATTGTGAAACTGATTATTCGGAAATGTGTAACCGTTTACTTTTAAATGAGTGAAATATGTTATCTCAAAAATATGCAGCTGAAATTGATGTGATTTTTGTGAAACAATCCAGCGAAAAGTGAAATGTAGCTTCTGAATTGTGAACTAGCAACCAAAGAAAGTTAAATTATAATGTATCATTGTGAAACTGATTGTTCAAAATTATGAAACAATTTTTTATAAAAGAGTGAAATAGTTTATTTGATAAATGTACAATTGAAATATATTTTTTATGAAACAAGGCTGTGAAAAATGAAATGTAGGCTTTGAATTGTGAAATAGTAACCATGGAATGTGAAATTCTAATGTATCATTGTGAAATTGATTATTTGAAATATGAAAGAATTTATTTCAAAAGAGTGAAATAGGTTATTTGAGAAATGTACAATTGAAATAGGTGTTATTTTTGTGAACAAGCCAGTGGAAAGTGATGTTGGTTCTTAATTGTGAAACAGTAAGCACATATACAGTGAATTATAATGTATCATTATGGATATTTGAGACTTTGAAACAATTTATTTGAACACAACGAAATTTTTTTTGAGTTATGTGCAATTGAAATATTTGTTTTTTGTGAAACAAGCCAGTGAAAAGTGAAAAGTAGGTTTTGAATTGTGAAATGTGCAATTGATATATTATTTTTGCGAAAGAAGACAGTGAAAAGTGAAATTTTACTTATGAAGTGTGAAATAATAAGCACAGAAGCTGAAATACATTGTTCACATTTTCAAATAACCAGTTTCACAATCTTATATTATAATTTCATTTTCTGTACTTATTATTTCACAATTCTGAAATATGTTATTAACTTGTTTCAGTTTTTTCAAGTGAAATATGTTAGTTTCACATATGAAATGTGAAATGTTGAAATTTAAATGTGTTTGAAATGTATCCAAGATCGGTCTAGTTTTAAAGGTCTTGTCGTCAAGAGTTCAAATATATAAATTATTTCAAATGCGAAATTATGGTTTAAAAGATAAGAATGTTTTTAATTTACTAAGATGAAATAAAGTCTATGGATTTGTTTGCAAGGGAGAGAGAAAAGACTGATGTACGCACGTCTCTGTCTGACAAAAAAGTAGTACTCCGGACCCATTAGACTGGCAAAAGTAGTACTATGTTGGTAGACCAGCTACTGAAATACTAATATTTCATAAATATTAAAAGTAATATTCTCTGTGCGTATTCTGCTTGTGTATTGGCTGTGTGCGGGCACAGGAACGCACTGCAGATTCGGATTCCAACGTGCGTAGAAAAAATATCTTTCTCTCCCTTTGATCACTATTTTTGATTAAAGGAGACTAGGAGACAAACATACAAAGAGCTTACAGTGCCCGTGTGTGCTGAGTGTGTCAACAGCGCGGTGGTTGGTGCGATGCACGGCTGAGGGAACGTTATCTTCACAACTGGGACCATTCACCTGGTATTGTGCGTCCATTAGGCGGTTGATTACGAGAGGTTATATTACTACAGAAATTGTACTGCTACAGGCAGTTTCTAATAAGAATGGCATTTTGTACGGGTTGTTGTGTAATAAGGAGCTTTGTGCTTGTAATAAAGAATAGCTATATGCAATAGTCGATGTAGAAGGTGTGATATAATATATTTCCTTTTCTAAAAAAGAAAGAGCTTTAACGTGGTAGCTGTTAACAAAAATATAACATTACCGATAAATCATTGGTCGCAACAAATTCAAATAGATTATAGGTCGGCATATCTGATAGTATAACTCAGAAATAGTCTTCGACATCGGTCTGTACTTAATTACCAAAGTGAGTCAACTAAAGTCTGGTTATTATTTTATGCATGAAATAAATTTAAGATGCGATGAGCTTATTTAAAATGCGTGTTGCTATCTAGTTCGTAACACCAGGGGTGTTACAATGAATATTCCTCAATGGACACAAACGGGAGGACCAAACCTGTCAACTCCGATCAACAATATACTACGTACACATCTTCCTATCCGGTCTTAACTTCATAGCTAACATGTTTCATCAATATAGTATCAAGTAAAGTAATAACTGAGTTACTCTATCATTCGCCGGTGACAACCAAATCACCAATTTTCTTTTTCTTGAACACGCACGAGTGTGCGTATTCGATTTAAAAAAAAAGGAGTGGGGTGAAGAGCCCCTCCACGATATTGTTACATGATTTTACATGCACATCATCACCACCTGAACACCCTACCCTCTACTGCTAAGCTAACTTGCCGCACTAGCCCACCGTTCCACGTCGTTGAAGAAGCCGGTAAGGTATCCTTTAAGTAATTCCGCTTGTTTCCAATTGCGCCCCTCCTCCGTGATCCTATGGAGTACATAGTTCGTCGATGGCATAGCTCCCTCGAGCACAATTGCGTTGTGATGCTTCCATATCTCCCACATGACTAGAATATGTAGAGCATTGAGCATTCTCTTGTGTATCCCATTGGTGCTTTTGCTAACGCATCATCCCGAGAGAGCATTGTTCGTTGTCGGCACCCAGTCTGGCTTGCCCAGGGCCTGGAATATCGCTGCCCAAATCTGTCTCGCAAAAACGCAGCGTATAAGTAGGTGGTCTATGCTTTCCTCCTCCTGGTTACACAACGGACGTTGGTCCTGATGATCAAGTCCTCTCCGCGCAACACGGTCGGAGGTCACCACCTATTCTGCAGGGCCAGCCATGCGAAAAAACGGCAATGTAGCGGGATCTAGCTTTCCAAGTGAACTCGGCCATTGGGTCTACATCACGACCCCAATACTTGGCTGCATAGGCTGATCTCGTGGTGAAGGTGCCACTTGTCTCCCAGGACCACAATACCTCATCTTGTCGTGTCTGATCAAGTTCTATTCCAGTAGTCCAAGTCCACAATGTAAGATATTCATGCAGAGTAGCTGTGTTGACTTCTGGGTCCACATCCCGCGCCTAAGCATTCTCATGTAGCGCCCGGGCGAAATCACCCATTTTCTATTTCTCATGATTTTGCTGAGGGTTTGAACGTGCAGTAGATGGCAGTGACAAGCTAAGTAACTCTATCATTCACCCCTGACAAGAAAATCATTCGCCGGTAGACGGCGGCTTGGGCGGTTGTGGTGTTGCATGTCGGCGTGGCATGGGATCTCCTGTCCGATGATGAGGCGGAATCTCGGGTAGTGTAATAGTTGTTACCTCTTGTCCCAATTGAATGATTGTGTTGATGTTGGGATCTCCTTGGGATATGCATCTTTCTGTTGAGATGAAGCGTTGTGTGGTTGCGGCGCCTTCTTGATGATTTATGTGGCGCCCGATAAAGGGGATTCCTTCATCGTGGTGTTGACGGAGGATTTGTTAGCTGCGATCATTGCTTGCTATATCTCGGTAGCAAGACTATCGTCGTCGTTGACTGCGTCCACATGCAATCTGGCTTGGACCATGGTGATGTCGGTGCTATAGGGGTGGGCTTGCTGATGCCCGCGGTGTCGGTGATGATGTTGTCGTAGACGCATGCTAGCTTCTGCTCGAGGGTGAGTCGTTCCATGCGAGGATTGGCGATTTCCTGGTTGATGTTCTCCCTTTTGATGGTGGAGAGATCTGAATATGTTGCGTTCCGATGGTAAGGGAAAAAAATTCATGAATTTCTTTTCCCAACTGGCGAGGGCGGCGTGGAGGTCCTCCATGTGGTTGATCCTAACGTGGCTTCGAGTACCAAATGTAATAGGGTTTGCGGGGCAGGGGCGGTGGCGCAAGGGAGGAGAGAGAGAGAGAGGAGGCGGCGCGCGAGAGAGCTTGAGAGCGAGGGGCAAGAGTGTTTCGACTTCTTTTTTTCTTAAAGATTGAACAATTACATGGCCCATTGTATTTATAGTCCTAGGAGACTTAGCCCCTAAGCAACCACGTATATCCTTATAGGATTTGTATTCTCCTTCCTAACAAAGCAAACTCAATGTCTTAACTCTTTCGTAATCTAATAAGACTCGATAAGACAGCTTGACGTCGGCGGCAGTGGCACTGACGGCGCCCTGCCGGCACTCCTGGGCCCTTGCTTGATCGTGCGTATGACAAAGGGCTTTGCCAAATTTATTAATAAAAGAGAGAGAAAAGCTATCTCATGATCAAGAGGTGTCATGTACATATTCTAAAATCATGTGAGGTTGTCACGTACTCACTCGAGGCTATATATCCACACTATGAGTTGTGTGCTAAAATGTAATGCTATTAAAAATAATTCATATTATGAGCTATTTGAGTGTGCCAGACACGTCAATGCGCTACTATATCTCTTGTGGTACACAACGTGCATAGATGTAGCCATGTAGAAGAAGAGGAAGATGAAGCTGCCTGGAGTTGTAGAGAGAAGCCCCGACCTTAGTGCAGGAGACGCACGGTGAGACACTAGGCGTGTCCGCATATTTTGGGCTAGTTCTATTATGGTGGGATACACACGATGCTGAATGTTGGAGCAGAAACCACCAGTACTATAGCCGAAACTGTGCACGAGTGTAGGAGGCTGTGGACTAGCACGAGACCATGGGTCAGTCGCCATAAATAGCAGTGATACAGTGATAGAGGTGCACACGGCGTAGCACCGTTAGGGCGACCATACCTAATAAACAGCAACAAGGACGCTTGGGAAGACGCGGATTGGCTGATGCTATATGGATATGGAAATACATGAACGTGATTACTCATTCTACTTTACTATCGTATCAATATGATCTGTTTTATTCCGAAGTAAACAATCTCTGGAAACATCATTGAACATTGCGAAAGAGAAAAAGAAAGATGTTACACGACCGATTTGATTATGAAAGATCACAATGCAATAGGCATAGACAAGGGGGACACACCCTTGTTAGCTAGCCATCTTATTGCTGGAACAGCGGAAACGGAAGAAATCAAACACCCTGATGATTAAAAGGAACATGCAGGTAGCTGCAGGCTGCAGCAGGGTCGGATACTGAATGATTTAGATGGTGTAAACACCAATTGAAGTGACGAAAACGTTATCAGTGTTTGCGAAGAAGCCCACCACGGTCTCGTCCTCCGGCACGGTATAGCTGAAATGTGGAGTGCCGATGTCACTTCCAAAAGGACCATACGTTTTGTGGGTGGTGACGATCTCAAATTTTGATAGCCAGCCCCCGCCTCTCTGAGCCCCATTGATCTTTTTCACAAACTCTGATGGGCCAAACTTTATCTGTAAAACAGCACATAATTAGTTAAGATGAAAAACGATGTATCATCAAGTATTTATTAATTAGGTGGCAGAACCAATGTTTTAAATAGCGGGCTATGCCAAATAGCGGCGGACCTCAAAATCAGCTATAGCGGGATGTTTGTACATGAAACCATTTAGCGGCACCGTGCTGAAAATGCTATAGCAAGGCTATAGCGGGGCTATAGCCGGCTATTTAAAACTATGGGCAGAACAAAAGATATATATAGCTGCAAACTCCATACCTCCCAAAAAGATATAATTCTAAAATAATGTTAGGTCAAACTATCTTAATTTATATAAAAACATATTATATTATATCATACTACTAAATAAGCAAGTATATGTACTCTCTCTGTTCTTTTATTTCATAGGTCGCAGTGCTTTAAGTCAAACATTAATAACCATCTAATGATTTTCGAAACATCCTTATAGTTTCGCAACATATATATGAATTATATACTATAAAAGTATTTTCAAAGTAAATCTAAAAGAAAAATCTTATATATGTTATGAATCTATATAGTCAAATATACAAATGTTTGACTTATAACAAAACTAATACGACATGTAAAAAACGTAGCGAGTACGATTTTGCAGGTAATATATATTTTCATTACACTATATATATACCTATATTTGGAGTCTTACTGCTTGATAATATTTTCGGTAAATCAATGCCAAGTTTAGGTTAGTTTGAAGCCAGGCATAAACTAACATGATTTGCAAAACAACCACACCCCACATGCATGGTAAAATATGAAATCTACTCACTTCCGTCTTGCGCAAAGGATCAAGATGTACTCGACCCCAAGTACCAGTGGTGCGGATTTTCCCGTCTTCATCAACGTAGGAAAATTGGAACCCTTCAACGGCACCTACATGGTAGATTGTTACATTTTCTAGACGTTGGGATTTGCCTTCCATTTCCCAAAGCAGGGAGCCTTTATTTCCACCAACTGTTCCTCTCTTTGTAGGTGCAGGGACGACCTGAATATGAAGGACCATGCATCATGATTCATGATTGTTGGTTTAGCCCAACAAAATGAGAGAGTGAAGGAATAAAGAAGAGAGCCAAATAGAGTCATAGGGCAAAAACGAAGAGTCCTCAACCTCTCCTCCCTCAACCCCTTTTACAGGGGGAGTTGGGAGACCAGGTCTCTTTATGTCTCACGGTAGGGTTTGTATTTACAGAAAATACCATGGTTTGTATTTACAAAAAAATACTACTAGGAGCAACAAATGGACCCTTGGTGGGGTTTGTATTTACAGGCTAAAAATGGCCGTCCAAATATGATTTTACAAGACCTACTACTAGGCTATGTAATTGAGACTGACATGATAGTAGGGGTCCCCAGTGTATAACATATTCCAACAATGAGCTCGATTCGAAATAACAGAAAAGAAATGATAAGTATTTTACTGCATATGTAATGCAAAGTGATCAGATAACGAGAAGAAATTCAACAATGAGCTAGAATATATGATGCAAAGAGGGCGACCTGAAATTAATTACAGGTTTACCTCCTTCATGCGGCAGAAGAATTCAATAGTAAGCACATGTGTTAATGTATTGTCTGTTACACTATATACTCTTCTCTGGATGATACCGCGAGCCATCTCGAATTCACCGGTCCCACCTACAATGGCCCACTCATTATCTGCCTCATCCTCATCATTAGCTCCCATAACCTGAAGAGTGGACGCTTCGAACCTGCATGCACAATATATATAATCGTTTTTGCCCCTAGATAATAATTAGGTCATTCTCAGCAGTGGTTTCATGCCCGGTAGACTCTCATGTATTATTGGCCTTACATGTAAAACAAAAACCGTGGAACAAAACAATAATAGTTACTCTACGTACCTTTCGACCACAAACACCAGGGTGAACCAATTGCTCCATTTGCCGGCAAATGTGTGCATGCCGTGCGTTTTGGCAACCAGTTTCGCCTTGGGGCCAGGGCCGTCATAGATCCCCCAGTTGTTCACAGCAGTTTTACCTAGCCCAGTTACGGCATTGGGCTTTATCACATCCGACTGATTCGCGTCCCAGCCCGTCATGATCTGGCGCAGATACAGCCTGTCGACGTTCACCTTGGCGTTCTCCGCGATTCCACCGAAGCCACGAGTGACCTTGAAATTGGCGGAGACGGCGCCTATAGGGAGGCTTTTGCTCACAATGGGAACATCGGAGAGGACACCGATGGTCTCCATGGTGGGGTCGTCGGAGACGTCGCCGCAGGTCTCCATGGTGATGGTGGGTTCATCGGTGGGTGTGGCCATTGCTTGCTAGCTAGTGGTGGCGGTGCGGTACTTGACTCAACTTGTGTAAGTTGTCTTTCTATGGAAGCTGATAAAACCAGGTGCGTACGTAGTCCTATTTATAGCCCCGGGTGGAACTGCAAGCTAGCTCAAACACGAGGGAGGCGTGCTGCGGGCTGGGCCCCTTGTGGGCGACGGAGGGGTGCGTCAGCAAGGAGATGGCGTGCGACACGCCGGAGCGCCATGTGTGGTGGGACGTCTACAGCCCCAGGGAGGCCGCCGACGCCCTCGTCGCAAACTGGTCCAGGACGTCGTTGTCGGACTCCGGCGCCGGCGCAGGCGCGCCACGAGCATCTGTGGTTGCGTATGGCAGACCAGAGAGCCGGCGTATGGACGTGTGAGTGATGGACAGTCGGTCATAGTTACCCCTTTTTGGATATGCTGCAACAGTCTATTCGTGTACAAGTTGCTCTTTAAAAACCAGCTGACTTAGACACTTCACTTCAACGCTTTTGCATGAGGCCAGAGAGGTTATGATAAAATATGTTGCCCAGACCCTCCCAAGCAATGTAATATGAGAGTTTTCAAACTACACTTCTTAGGACATCTTTAATGGCGACTTTCAAACCGCCCACAAACGATTACGATAAAATATGAGAGTTCTCAAACTACCCTTCTTAGGGTATCTTACTGATTCCTACGTAGTGCACCAGGTAGCTCTCTTGTGCACTGGGACGTTCATGCGCTGCCTCGGTACAAAGGTCTCTTGTGTACTAATTCCTACGCAGGCGACACTGATTAAAGCACTGCGTGATTCCCGCTTCAGTCTATTACAACAGACACGGCAGCACTAGGCATGCTGATTTCTACATGTGATTTTTGGAATCCAAGGCCGCGGTAGGTGAGTTCTAACTCGTTCTGCCGACAATACAGTGTTCCTCTTCTTTTTATACGCACAATGGCGGCTCCGTGCACAGACGCTCTTTCTCAAATCTCTTTGGTTGCCTTCCCTACCTCTCTGCTCTCTCTAAGTCTACTAGAACACACAGAAAGAAAAACTCGGTAGGTCAAGAGACTGTACCATGCAAATAGTCAATTTATAGTAACATACATGCGGTCATTAATTTTAGAGTGCGTGTATGATAGTTATCAATTGGACAGGGATACTGCAACGTTTCGAAATACGAATTCATATAAAAAATTCACATGAAAGATTCAATAATACACATGCATTTGGCGTGCTTAGCTCTGCTGGAGGTTGGTCACTGGTGCTCTAAGTAAAAGGTGCTCGTGCAACACGGCAGGAGAGGACAAGCGCGACAGCTCGCGTGCTCGGTGCAGCGTGCGCGTGCATGCCTGTGCCTCTGTGCGTGTCTGGCTGCTTGTGTATTGGCTGTGTGCGAGCATAGGAACGCACTGCTCAGCATATGCTCTTGAAGATTCGGACTCCAACGTGCGTAGAAGAAATATCTTTCTCTCCCTTTGATCTCCATCTTTGATTATAGGAGACTAGGAGACAAACATACTCAGAGCTTACAGTACCCGTGTGTGCTGAGTGTGTCAACAGCGAGGTGGCTGAGGGAACTTTATCTTCACAACTGGGACCATTCACCTGGTATTGTGCGTCTATCAAGCGGTTGATTACGAGAGGTTATATTAGTACGGAAATTGTACTGCTACAGGTAGTTCCTAATAAGAATGGCATTTAGTACGGCTTGTTGTGTAACATCGATTCAAGGTTAAGATACATCTAAGGAGCTTTGTGCTTGTAATAAAGAATAGCTATATGCATTAGTCGATGTAGAAGATGTGATATTAATATATTTCCTTTTCTAAAAAAGATGCTTTAACGTGCTAGCTGTTAACAAAAATATAACATTACCGATACGGCGCTGCTAAAAATCAGTCGACTGAGATTTCACGAAGTCTCAGTCGACTGGTTAGCCGTCCGATATGTTTCTTGCTTGTAGATTCGCGTTGGTCGCTTTTGTGTCCTTTTTCGGCCTGTCTAAGACGCGGACCGGCCCGTTTCCTTTTTTACGTCGAAGCTTGGCCGCGGGCGAGCGTTTGTGGTTTTCTCCCTCTCCCAAATCTGTAAGTGCTTGGTGTTCCCGGAGGGGTTCTTTGACCTTCAGATCCGACCGCTCCTGCACTACCAGACAGAGAGAAGGATGGCCGGTGCATCTGGTCAAGTGAGTCCCAGAAGCTTTGCTTGTGTTTTTTTCTTTTTGTTTGCACGCACCCCCAATAGATCTGAGTGGGGCTGTAGGTTTTTTTGTACCAAGTAATACGGCATAGTAGTTTCAAGTTGAGAATCGCCCCCCAGTGTGTAGCACTTGTATTTTTATTAGATTTTTTTTTCATTTTTCTTTTGTGTTCGTGTGTATCAAGATGCATGCTGAATTTTAGTGGTATATGTAGGGTTTGCATGTATGCATATAATGTAGATCCCTTTTTCTTTTTTCATGGATACTTGTTTGATTAAAGTAATCTACATGATTTTTTGTTTTTGTTTATAGCGTTTCTATCATTAAGATTTTTGTATTTTTGTTTTTGTGTGTCAATAGAATGCAAAATCATTCCCAGTGAAAGTAGAGGATGATGTATCTTTTTTCACCGGAGGAAGTTGACCAGTAGTTTCAGACTCCAGTGATACGTTCATAAAGGATTTTCAGTGACTAGTAGTTTCAGTGGACTAGTAGTTTCAGACTTTCAGTGACTAGTAGTTTCAGTGGACTAGTAGTTTCAGACTTTCAGTGACTAGTAGTTTCAGTTGACTAGTAGTTTCAGACTTTCAGACTTTCATAGCTTTTTTGTACATTTTCATGATAGATGATTGCCATGTCCATAGTTAAGATTTAGAATTTCAGTGGTACATAACATAGTTTCAGACTTTCAGTGGTATGTTCGTTTTGCTGAACATAGTTTCAAACTTGCAATGGTACGTTCATACGACTGAATATAGTTTCAGACTTGTTGGTATGTTCATCTTACTAACCATAGTTTCATTTTACCATTTTCTATGTTCATAGTGTCACTTCCAGTGGTAGTTAGTATAGGCATATTGCTAGTGCTGTTTTATATCTTCATAGCCTCTTGTATTTTTTTATTGCATTTTTTGCTGATTTTTTGTTGCACTTGAGCCTAACATTGTATGTCTTTGTACACTTTTCACTTTTGTGCAGTGTTAGAGCACCTGATCCAAATATGCACGTTCAAAGTTAGCACCAAGTTTGCTTGATCAAATCCGCTAGGATCTATCATAGATAGTCAACTAACGATCAGTTGATTGATTCAAATCCGTTAGCAGCGTATGTGGTGCCGTCTTTCTCTGTTTTTTTAGATTTTTCAAGGGCAACCTAGTTACTTATGTGGCACTGATTAGAACTAGCAGTAAAGCCAAGTAGCTATAACAGAGTGATTAGTACCTTTTTGTATTTTTTTTTACTGGAGGTAGTACTAGTAGCACCACCAATTTCTATGTAGGTACTTTTAGTTCAGAGTTTAGACTCATGACCTCACAGGAGTACTTTCTGATCTGTCGAGTGGCAAAAAATGAAACATCTTAGCCTGGATTAGCATCATTCTGTGAATTAATTTTAGTCATAAAAACGTATTAAAAAGCAAGATTTTGTCATTTGGGTGGGCAGGGATTTTACTTCAGGAACCTGATGGGCCCTGTGTGAAGCTATTTGAAAACTTCTTTTTGTTTGTATTTCCTATTTCAGAAGAGTGTAATAGTAACCACATGTACATCAATACTTTTCGTTCTCTCTTTTCCCAAAACTGAACCACTAGTCTTTTACAGCAGAAGTAATTTTTTATATGTACTTTTTTTTGGTTGTACCATCTGGTAAGCATAGTTTTTGGGCTTTTTCACAATCATAAAGCTGCATCAATACATGGTGAAATATATATATATATATATATATATCTGAGAACAAAGAAATGGCACTGTAAACTGTTATTTTTAGTGAGTTATACATTCTAATTTATTTTATTTTTAGCTTCCTTTTTGGATGTGCACAGGAGGTTTGTGGAGTTTGTTTCAACCATTGCAACTATGAGAGCAAGGGAAGTGGTTTCAGCATGTTTGCATGGGAGGAGTCCAACAATGCAGGGGTAACTCACTCCTAACTTTTTGTACTAATGTCATCACAATACTCATAACTTTTGTCGTGATGTCACTCCTAACTTTTTGTATTTTTTAGTTTTTTGTGTGTGTTCAAATCAGGTTGTGCCTTGCAATGAAAGGGCCCGTTTCAACAATGTGACAGGAGAGAGGGTGATGTTTGTGGCAAACCAACGGACATACACTGTAAAGTGTTACAAGGGTCGTACAAAGAGCGCTATGTATGGGAGAGGTTGGAGGAAGTTCTATGATGACAACAAGCTGGGGAAGGGTCAGATGGTGGTGTTCTTCCTGGATGAACCTTCGCCTAGGGCAGCTATTTGTGTGATCCAGGTGGGCAACGGCTCCGAAGATGAACAGCCTATGGAAGAGGGTGATCCCATTGAAGATTCATATTCAGATGATGAGGATGGAGAAGCTTCAAGCGATGGTGGTGAAGGCATTGTTCGCACTATGGTGCTTCTGCTTAATGAGACAGAGGGTTTTCAGCTACAAGGGCCGCTGCCTCTCAGTGATGATTTCATCGGGTTTCCTTTCTTTCACCGCCTCACAAGGACAGACATTCGTTTGGGCATGATGGTATGTATCTCTTTTTTCCTTTTTTCTCTTTTAGTTCTTTTGTATGGGTATGCTACAAGTATATATATCTGAACACATAATGCAAATCTGATTCCTAGGAAAGAGAAGGGGCGGGGTAATATGATTTCTGAGCTGGAAATTGCATAATTAAAAATATAAGACTTTTTTGCAGGAGTTTTTAGTATCTGCAAGTATGTTTGAACATGTATTCATGATCAGTTTTTTTTTCAGTATGCTTTTCAAGTAAAAAATCTAAATTGTTTTTTTACCCTTTTCTTTGAAATGATTCAAAGACCAAAGAAAGTTTCATGGTTTTGATAAAACACTCACATAATTGTCTCTTTTTTGTGTGTTTTTTCCATGATGCATAGAAAATACCCAAGAAAGTTGCTACTGCCACGCCGTTTGAAGAACAGGGGGTTGGTCGGTATTTGTGTGGGTGGTGGGAGATTCAAAAAAAATCTCATACAAAACTGCTGATGATGGCCGCATTGTGTTTGGCAGCAACTGCATGTCTTCTAGTTTGGTCGCAACTAGGGGGGTCTTTGTTTCGTCGGAGGGGCCGGCGTCGAGAGGCATGGGGCCCATTTGCATGTCCCACACTAGGCATGCAACTTCATGTCTTTTAGTTTGGTCGCAACTGCATGCCTTATAAATTGGTTGCAACCCGACTTCCATTTCTTGTTTGTATGGGGAGAGGCACCAGTTTGCATGTCCAACAATGGGCACGCAACTTCATGTCTTCTAGTTTGGTCGCAACTGGGGGGAGTCTTTGTTTTGTCGGAAGGGGGCGGCGTCGAGAGGCATGGGGCCCAGTTGCATGTCCC
>NC_057812.1:29456202-29456809 GCF_018294505.1 Triticum aestivum
CATGGGGCCCAACTGCATGTCCCACAGGAGGCACGGCATTGCATGTCTTCTAACTTGGTAGCAACTGGCAACTGCATGCCTTATAACCTGGTTGGAACTCGATTTCCATTTCTTGTTTGTACATGGAGAGGCGCGAGTTGCATGTCCCACAATGGGCACGCAACTGCATGTCTTCTAGTTTGGTCGCAATTGGGGGGTGGGGTCATTGTTTTGTCGGAAGGGGGCGGCATTGAGAGGCATGGGGCCCAGTTGCATGTCCCACACTAGGCACGCAACTGCATGTCTTCTAGTTTGGTCGCAACTAGGGGGTGCCTTTGTTTTGGCAGAGGGAGCAGCACCGAGAGAGATCGGGCAAGTTGCATGTCCCACACTAGGAACGCAACTGCATGTCTACTAACTTGGTCGCAACTCGGGCGGGCTTTTGTTTATCCGGATGGGCCGGCATCGAGAGACATGGGGCCTAGCTGCATGTCCCACAGGAGGCACGGAACTACATGTCTTCTAACTTGGTTGCAACTGCATGCCTTATAACTTGGTTGCAACTCGACTTTCATTTCTTGTTTGCATGTCCCACAATGGGCACGCAGTTGCATGCCTTCTAGTTTGG
>NC_057812.1:29457935-29492600 GCF_018294505.1 Triticum aestivum
GTTGCATGTACCACACTAAGCGTGCAATGACATATCTTCTAGTTTTGCTCGCAACTAGCGGGTGGGATTTGTTTTGTCGGAGGGTGCGGCGTCGAGAGACATGGGACCTAGTTGCATGTCCCATAGTAGGCACGCAACTGCATGTCTTCTAGATTGGTAGCAACTAGGGGGGCTTTTGTTTTGTCGAAGGGGGCGGCGTCGAGAGACATGGGGCCTAGTTGCATGTCCTTTTACAAACATTCTTTTCACAAGTACACTGTTTTTGCTTGGTCGGAACGGCGACGAGATGCTCGGTGACGCCCGTGAGGAGATGCTCGGCGATCCGGGCGCCCCTCCAGAGTCCTCGTGCCCTGCTGATGAGGTGAGCTGAGCTACGACCCCTTTTCCCCTATCGAGGTGAAACCGAGCTGCGGGTGTCAGTTTTTCTGTAGTCTAGGGTTCATAATTGTTGAGAATCACGATTCCGAGAAGAAATTGCAAGTCCGGAAGAGGAATTTTTGGTGTGTTTTCGGGCAGCGGGATGGGTAACTGGCGTGGTGGTCCGTCAGATGGTGGGTGCCGGTGGTGCTGCCCGACGAGAAGGGGGAAGGGGCAGCGCGTCCGTCTTCTCCATCATTCTCCGGCGCCACCCCAGCCAGCGCCGCGCCCGGTCAGCGGGATGGGGAACTTGGTAGGACTACGTCCGAATTTTTCTGTGCTCCATGAGAGCGTCAGTCTAATTCTGTTCACTGTCAATAGACATTCTGTGGTTGTGAATTTTAGAAGTATGCAAGTTCATTGTTAGTAGATATGTCTTAATTTCTTAAGCAACATGCTTGTAAGTGGTCAGCCTTGCTGTAATACTCCCGTGCAAGTGATCTGCAACTGTTAGTTATTTAAACACTGTAGTTGATGGATTTTAGTTACCTTCTGTGTCTTCTCGAGGTAGGAAGATTTTGCTGCTGATCGTCACAACTAAATACAGCATCTCTTAATCATATCAACATCAATTTTTCCACATATATTTTTCCCAAAGCTGTCCCGCTTTTTGGCTTCCTGTCTCCAACTCATGAAATGTTGCATTTGTAGTGCCTATTTTTGGTTTTGTTTGTCTGAACTACCAAAAATAGACAATTGATGTTTTACATTTTCCATAAGGAAATCTGGGAGTGTTTCCTTTTACTAGTTACAAGTAGAAATATGTGAACGGATTAACCATCCTCACTAGTTACAAGTATTTTTTTCTGCTTTTTTATTGGGGCGAATCACGAATCTGAGGGGAGCAAATTAGTGCTTTTGTTTTAGCTCGACCTCGTATTTTTTTCGAAGGTAACTATTTTTGAATTCTGCTGTGATGTACTCGTACTTAGTTGTTACTGATGTCTGCTCAGTTGCCTGCTTGCACCGAGCATTGCCAATGCTTGTTTGGATTTTTCTGAGGCATTCGGCATACTGAGAT
This sequence comes from Triticum aestivum, assembly GCF_018294505.1. NCBI lineage: Eukaryota > Viridiplantae > Streptophyta > Magnoliopsida > Poales > Poaceae > Triticum > Triticum aestivum. The sequence continues at coordinate 29,459,374 of NC_057812.1, forward strand.
AATTGATTTTTTGGGGCCAGTGTGGTGTTATACATCAGGCTGCGCCAGTGTGGGGTTATACATAGTACTATTTTAATCTAAAAATGTCTTTGTACTGAAGAGATAGTATGTCATAGTTGATTTGCTGGCCGTTTCTAGCCAGACTCCGTTCTATCACTCAAGTCGAGGGTGAGACATGCTTTTTCATTTTCTCTCGCTGGTTTCTGAAGATACGTTACATGTCTTCTAATCAAATTTTTGTATTATCCCTGGAGGCTTTTGGTGATTTTGTTATCTTCAGAGACTAGTGCAGGAAGGGAAACAACATCATTCACAAGTGTTTTTTAATCCCACTGTAGTTGATAGTTTTTACCCTTTTTTCTAGTCAACTACCTTCTGTCTCTCTGGAGATAGGAGATTGCCGCTATTCATCACGGCTAATTAGGGCATCTCATAATATTGCCAACATCGAAACTATCATCATCCCAAAGCTGCCGGCTAAGATGAAGCAAGCCCAAAGCAAAGCACGTTTGGGATTTGTTAATGTACTCGTAACTAGTAAAAGAAACACTCCCAGATTCTTTTTATATGGATTTTTTTGTCTTGGGCCTCCTGCATCTCACTAAGCAGCATCTTATCTCAAGCCCGCCCTACTAACTGAAATGATCTCAATCTTTGTGTTTGATTTCCCCTTATCTGAATTTAGATTCAAGATCGACACAACACTCTCTGATGCATAACTTTATTGAATGATTTTTGTGCAGTTTTTCTTTTTTTCTTAGCTCACTGCCACAGTAAAATTTGAGAGGGTATCCAGTGGTATTTTTGTCTTCCTTTTTTGTTTCTGTGTTAATCCACTTTTGCGATATATATTTAGATAGATTAGTGCCTCTTTTTTTATCAGTAGTGTGATGGATGCCTGCATGTAGATTGAACGCGGGATTGAAACTAAAACCGAGTCCTCCTTGAAAGAAGGGTTAGGTCAACAGCTTAAAACTGTATGTACTCGGTCTTTTTTCTGTGTTTTTGATTTAACCCCTTCTTGTTTGCACAGTTTTTTTTTTGAATCTCATCATCATTTTTTTTCAGACAGGATCATATGAAGGAGTCTAAAGACTTAACAAGAGATTGCTTAAACAATGTGGTATGTTAAATGCAACCACCCTTTGTATGCTTACAATGTCTACTGCTTTTGTTTTTCTGTAAGCATGAGCAGAGAAGGAAGTTACCTGGAACATATGTGTGTTGTATTTGCTGTTTATATTTTTTGGCCTAGAGTATGTTCCAAGAGATAGAAGTTACTTGCAACACTAATGTATCATATGCATTTTTTTAATACAGCCGCACACAGGTACAATTTTTGAAGTTGAAGGAGGGAAACCTGGGAGTGATAGAAATGAAGAAGGCAGAGATAAGTGTGTTGAAGATACTGATTTAGAAGAGAGAGGCTATGATGTCGAGATCACTGACACTGAATCATCAGAGGGTTTGCTGTATGAAGAAGTTCTGGCTTCGGTGTGTATCACTTTATCTATAAATATTCACTTTTCTTTTCTCTTGTTTTTATTGTTTAAAAATAGATAATGCATGAATTGTTGCCTTTTTTTTTCTTGCCCCAACCTAATGGATTTTTTTTGTTTTTCCTTCCGCCAGCTGAGTAAGAGTGCTCAAAGGAAAGAACGACGGGAAGCTCTTTTGGAACGAAAAAAGAAGGTACATCACTACTTTTTCTTTTTTTTCATCAGTTGGGGTTCCATTTTTTTATAGTTTTCCAGCTCAAATAAATTCATACACCTTTTTACCTTCTATATATTTTTGCAGCAGAGAGCAAGGATTGACCCAACCACAACAAAGGCCACCATTGATGAGATTGCAACTAAAGCTTACAGCCGGTGCAGCATGCCATACTTCTCTGAGATTGTCAATCTCATGTGCAAGAGCCACCACAGGGTCCAGCTTGTTAGGAACCGTTGTTTTGGCTATCTGCTGGAGCTGGTCGGCTGTCTTGTACCCAGGGGGTTTGTGTAACACCCCGGATATAACTTTTCCAATTTGTACTCCAACTCTTGCTGTTTCCGGCGTTAAGTTATATTTATTTTCTCGGGTTCGAGTCTTTGTCTTCGTGTGTTGTTTTCGTTGTCATGCATCTCATATCATGCCATCATGTGCATTGCATTTGCATACGTGCTCGTCTCATGCATTCGAGCATTTTCCCCGTTGTCCGTTTTGCATTCCGGCGCTTCGTTCTCCTCCGGTGGTCATTTCTAGCTTTCTTTCGTGTGTGGGGATTAAACATTTCCGGATTGGACCGAGACTTGCCAAGCGACCTTGGTTTACTACCGGTAGACCGCCTGTCAAGTTTCGTATCATTTGGACTTCGTTTGATACTCCAACGGTCAACCGAGGGACCGAAAAGGCCTCGTGTGTGTTGCAGCCCAACACCCCTCCAATTTGGCCCAAAACCCACCTAACTCTGCTTCATGATCTAGAGTGTTCGATCACGATCGCGTGGCCGAAAACCGCACCTCATTTGGACTCTCCTAGCTCTTCCTGTGCCTATTTAAAGTTCCCCCAATTTTCGGATCTCCTCCTACCTCCGAAACCCTAAAAATCCCCTCCGACGCGCCGGACATTGTTCGCCCGCGCCAGACACTCCATCCGCCGCCCGCCCGCACTAGTGGCAAGCTGCCACGTGGCGCGCCCCCGCCACCGCCGCCGAGGCCCGTGAGGCCCATCCGGGGCCCCCGCGGCCCAGATCTGCCGCGCAGCCGCCCGCCTCCTCTTCCCCGCAGCCGGCGCCGCGCCCCGCCGCCTCCGCCGCTCCACCTCGTCTGCCCCGCCGCTCCGGTGGCCGGAGTCCTCCGCGCCGCCCGGGTCCGGCCTCGCCCGCGCCGCCCGAGGTCTCCAAGCCGTCGGCGCCGTCAAGTCCGGGACCCCGCAGCCCTCCGCCGTCCTCCCCGCGATCTCCGACGAAGACCCTGCCAAGTCCGGCGACCTCGTCCTCGACTTGCTACAGTGCGTGCCGCCGTGAACAATGATGTGAGCCAGATCTGGGATCCGTCAACAGTAACCCTAGGTGGTGTTTTTTTTACTAACTCCCGAAATTGCAGATTCAAGTGCCCATGTTCGAGGCCCTGTAACTTTGCATCCGTAGCTCTGATTCATGCATATAGCATATCAAAATGTTCAGCTCGGAGAGTACATCATTTCATTCCATTGCATCATTTTCATTTGAGCTCATCTTGATGCCCGAAATGCTGTTAGAAGAGGGCTACTTGAGTTAATTGTCAGATCTGCTACTCCATCTTAGACATTTGTCATTTTTGCCATGATTGTTGTGTGCATGAGATGCCCTGATGCTCTACATATGTTTTGTTAAGGGTTTTGTCATCATTCCAGAGGTGCAACCCATGTATTTTTGTGATGTGTGTGGTGACTAGTGCAAGCTTGCAAAGTGGTGCACTCGGTAACTCTGTTTTCAGGGACTTAGTAATTTCACCAAGTCCTGGGATCGTTTATCTCATGATGCCACATGTTCATGTTGTTTCCTAGTGATCCGTGCCTCTTTTAAGGATGATCAGTAAAGGAGTTTTGTTAATCTTGTAGTGCTCTATCCATCCATGTCTTTGTTTGCAATTATGGAGCACCCTAGCTTGAGTCAATCGAGCTCTACTTTTGCTTCGTTGTGAATCTGGGTAGATATTCAACTTGTTTGCAATTTTGCCGGTGATGTTGTAGTTGATCCGTGCATCCTATGCCATTGTTCTTGCCATGTTTAGCTTGCATTTTGTGCCTTTTTGATGGATGTATGCTTGTCTTGCCATGACTTGCACCGTGGTGAGTGCATCAAGCTCGTAAACATGCCTACTTGAGTTATGTTTCAGCATGTGCCAGTTGTCACTGTCTGAAAACTGATTATGTTTTTGCTATGTTCATGTGCTTGTTAGTATATTTTCTGATCCCTTTTGGCTCAAGGTCACTAAGGGACTTTTGTTAAGCTATTTGAGTAGCTCCATGCCGTGTTTTACTTTGTAATGTACAGGTCCTGTAGCATGTTATTTTGTTGCTCCGAACAGCGCTACTTGGTCTGAAATTTCAGACAAGTGTTAATTTCACTAAGTCTGAGATCTGTTTACCATTTGCGTTTTTGCCATGCTTGTTTGAACCGGTTAATGGATGAATTGGCCGTGGCTCAGTGCTAGACTTTTGTTAAGCATCTTGAATGCATCCCTGCCATGTATTTTGTTGCCATGTTTGAGTGCTGTAGCATGGTCATCTCATTGCATTTAGATGCCTACTTGTTGTAAATCGCAGATCGGTGCCAATTTTGAATCGCTTGCCATTTCCAAACCGTAACTCCGATTCCGGTGTTCTTTATGTCGTTTTCAAGCGATTTCATCTCATCTTTCCAGTGGCACACTTGGATTTCCATGTTTAGGCCAGGTTCATGCATTTCCTGTCATATCTTGCATTTTGCATCCCGCATCGCATCCCGCATAGCATATCATCATTGCATCTTATTGATTGATCCTTGCACGTGGTTGATTGTGTCCTTGTTGCTTGTTTGTCTTGTTTGGGTAGAGCCGGGAGACGAGTTCGCTAACGAGGAGCCCGTTGAGTTTGCTTTCAAGGATTCAGTCAACTCTGACAGCTTTGCAGGCAAGATGATCGTACCCTCGAAATCACTACTATCTTTGCTATGCTAGTTTGTTCGCTCTTTTGCTATGCCAATGCTACGATGCCTACCTTTTGCTTGTCAGCCTCCCAGATTGCCATGTCAAACCTCTAACCCACCATGTCCTAGCAAACCATTGATTGGCTATGTTACCGCTTTGCTCAGCCCCTCTTATAGCGTTGCTAGTTGCAGGTGAAGATTGGAGGCCGTTCCTTGTTGGAACGTTTATTTACTTGTTGGGATATCATCATATTATCTTGTTATCTTAATGCATCTATATACTTGGTAAAGGGTGGAAGGCTCGGCCTCTCGCCTAGTGTTTTGTTCCACTCTTGCCGCCCTAGTTTCCGTCATATCGGTGTTATGTTCCCGGATTTTGCGTTCCTTACGCGGTTGGGTTATAATGGGAACCCCTTGATAGTTCGCCTTGATTAAAGCTTTTCCAGCAATGCCCAACCTTGGTTTTACCATTTGCCACCTAGCCTCTTTTCCCTTGGGTTTCCGGAGCCCAAGGGTCATCTTATTTAAACCCCCCCGGGCCAGTGCTCCTCTGAGTGTTGGTCCACCTGTCAGCTGCCGGTGGCCACCAGGGGCAACTCTGGGCTGGCCTACCCGTACCTAGGACAATCTGAGTGTGCCCTGAGAAAGAGATATGTGCAGCTCCTATCGGGATTTGTCAGCACATTCGGGCGGTGTTGCTGGATTAGTTTTAACCTGTCAAAGTGTCTTGAAGAACCGAGATACCGAGTCTGATCGAAACGTCTTGGGAGGAGGTCTATTCCTTCGTTGACCGTGAGAGCTTGTCATGGGCTAAGTTGGGACTCCCCTGCAGGGATTGAACTTTCGAAAGCCGTGCCCGCGGTTATGGGCAGATGGGAATTTGTTAATGTTCAGTTGTACATAACTTGAACCTTAACTTCATTAAAATGAATCAACTGAGTGTGTTACCGTGATGGCCTCTTCTCGGCGGAGTCTGGGAAGTGGATACAGTGTTGGAGTAATGTTTGCGCAGGTTGCTCTCTAGTTTCTCGCTCGCGCTTTGCCTCCTCTTCTCGCTCTCTTTTGCGGATAAGTTAGCCACCACATATGCTAGCCGCTTGCTGCAGCTCCACTTATATTCACCCTACCCCTACCTATTTAAGCTTAAATAGTCTTGATCGCGAGGGTGCGAGATTGCTGAGTCCCTGTGGCTCACAGATTACTATTACACCAGATGCAGGTCCAGGTGATTCCGCTCCAGGTGACGCGTACGAGCTCAAGTGGGAGTTCGACGAGGACTCTCAGCGTTACTATGTTTCCTTTCCTGATGATCAGTAGTGGTGCCCTGTTGGGGGTGATCGGGAACATGTCGCTTGTTGGGTTATCTTTCATTTTGGCGCCGTAGTCGGGCCATGAGTGTTTGCATGATGTATGTTATTTATGTACTTGATTGACGTGGCGAGTGTAAGCCAACTATGTTATCCCTTATCATTATCTATATCACATGGGATGTTTGTGATGATTGTCTGACTTGCGACATATGCCTTCAATGCGATTATGCCTCTAAGTCGTACCTCAACACGTGGGAGATATAGTCGCATCGAGGGTGTTACAAGTTGGTAATCAGAGCCTTCCCCGACCTTAGGAGCCCCATTGCTTGATCGTTTTTAGCAGCCAAGTTGTGTCTAGAAAAATGTTTTGAGTCATTTAGGAATTATATATCGGAGAGTTTAGGAATTCTTTTTACTTCCCAGTCTCCTCGTCGCTCTGGTAAGGCATCCTGATGTAGAGTTTTGACTCTTCTCTTCTCAAATTTCACTAAAAAAAATTTAGGATCACGCGGGTATCTTGGAATCGTTCCGATGGTTTTATGATGAGAACATTGTCTTGGTGCCTCCTGTCAGGGGTTTAGTGGAAGTGTCCCGGGGAGTTGAGCCCTGAGGTGTTGTCATCAGAATTTTATCATTGCAATTCTGGAGTATCACCATAACTTGTATAACGGATGCTTTTCGAAGGTTGAGGTAGATGGTTTCCGAAGGTTTCTTGGTTATGTGTTGAAGGATGGATACAGCTGGATGTAGGATTTGCTGGTTTGGGTGAGACATTATGCTTCCCCTGTATCCCCAACACCTGATTGCATAACCAGAAAGGTTCGGGAGTTTCATAGGTGGGAATTCTTGTAGCTCTAGTTCTTCTTCCACGGATATTGGTTTGAGATCGGGATTTCTTACCGATTATTCGTTCTTGAGCCGTACCTTGTTGATTTATTTATCTACCTTAATTCAACGTGGCTTCTCAATTTATGGATATGTGACCACTTCAAGAGGAATGCATTCGTTCATTTTGTTCGGATGTGAAGACTTTATGTTGCAATTTTCATTCCGTTGGTTTCAGCTTCACTTATCTGTCTATGTGCTAACGGTGGTCAACCTCTTCAGGATGGCTCCCGCTAAGAGCACCAGTCAGAATCAAAATCAAGATCCGCCACCACCTCCACCTCCTCCGGAGGCATGGCAAGCTGTGATGGCCGCAACCAATGCAAACACACAGTTGATCATGCAAATTTTCCAAGAGCGCAATCAAGGCAGCCAAGGGAATCAAGGCAACAATCAGAATCACTTTGCTACAGTGAACCAGTTCCTTGCTAATGGGCCAAAGACATTCAGCAATTATGTTGAGGCAACCGATGCTGACGATTGGCTTGTGGATCTGTGTAAGCATTTTGAGTGCAGCAACGTCAGGCCTGAAGATTTCGTCAAGTTCGCTTCCTTCCAACTCAAAGATCAAGCTGCAGAATGGTTCCAGCAGTACAAGGACTCCAGAGGTGGACGTGTGATCACTTGGGATGAATTCCGTCAAGATTTCCGAGCTCGTCACATCCCTCAAAGCGTGGTTGAAAGTAAGCGTCAGGAATTCCGCAACTTGAAGCAAGGCTCTTTGTCTGTCTATGACTACAACAAGTTGTTCCAGAAGCTCGCCCGCTTTGCCAAGCAGGACGTACCTGATGTGAAGAGCATGATATACCAGTTCAGGGGTGGTCTCAGAGAAGAAATTCAGCTCGCTCTTGTCCTCTTTGAGCCCTTGAGATACGATGAGTTCTACAACATGGCACTGAAGCAAGAGGCTGCTCAATTGAGGTGTGATGCTTCCAAGAAGCGAGTCAGAGATGCTACTCCTTCTTCCTCTACTCAAGTGGCCAAGCAACAGAAGTATTGGCTTCCTCCTCCTCCGTTCCGTCAGCCGTATCAGGAGAAGAGCAAAGGTGGCAGTGGTTCTTCCCACCCACCCAACCCTGGCTTTCAGAACAAGACTTTGTCTCAACCTCCAAGATCGAGTGCTCTGTACCACCGTCCGCTTTCAGAGGTCACGTGCAACAAGTGCCAAGAAAAGGGTCACTATGCCAACAAGTATTTCAACCAGAGGCGTCTTCCTCCTCCTCCTCCTGTGAGATCGGCAAGTACAGCTGTGGTCAAGCATAACCCCAAGCACGCCAAGGTCAACTTGATGAATGCAGCTCAGGCAGAGGACTCATCAGATGTGATCATGGGTAACCTTCCTGTTAACGATATTCCAGCTAAAGTTCTTTTTGACACTGGTGCATCGCATTGTTTCATCTCAAGACCGTTTACATCTAGGCATGAATTGGTTTCACAAGTCTTGCCTAGTCCTTTAGCAGTTGTCTCTCCTGGTAAGCGCATGCATGCTAACTCCATCGTTCCGGATGTTACTATCACTTTGGGTGACTACAAGTTTCTGGCTTCTCCAACGGTTCTTGGTGACTCGGATATTGATCTTATTCTCGGAATGGATTGGCTTTCTAAGCACAAGGCTCAGCTTGATTGTGCAGCCAGGCAGATTCAATTGACTCAATTGTCTGAGGATGTAATTGTCTTTGCCGCTCGTGATGATACCATCCGTCTGTTTTCTCTCAATGAGAAGGGTGAACTGGATGCTATCTCGCAAATTCCAGTCGTTTGTGAATATCAAGACGTCTTTCCAGAAGAGCTCCCAGGAATGCCTCCGCACCGGCCAGTTGAATTCGTTATTGATCTTGAGCCTGGCCCGGAACCTGTGTGCAAGCGTCCTTACAAGCTCGAACCTGAAGAGTTGAAGGAGCTGAAGAAGCAACTCGATGAGCAAGAGAGAATGGGTCTCATCTGGCCTAGTTCTTCTCCGTGGGGTTGTGGTGTTCTTTTTGTGAAGAAGAAGGATGGAACGGACCGACTTTGTGTTGATTACCGTCCATTGAACAAGAAGACCATAAAGAACAAATACCCACTTCCCAACATCAATGAGCTGTTCGAACAACTCAAAGGTGCTCAAGTATTCTCCAAGCTTGATCTCCGTATGGGTTATCATCAGATTCGAATCCGTGAGCAAGATATTCCCAAGACGGCTTTCAGGACAAGCTTTGGTTCATATGAATACACTGTCATGTCTTTTGGCCTCGTCAACGCTCCTTCGACGTTCTCTCGCATGATGAACTTCATCTTCGACGCCTACACCAATGACTTCGTTTTGGTCTATCTCGATGACATTCTGGTTTTCTCAAAGGACAAGGAAGATCATGCCAAACACTTGCGTTTGGTACTCGATAAGCTCAGGGAACATCAGTTCTACGCCAAGTTCTCCAATTGCGAATTTTGGCTCGATGAGGTTCTTTATCTTGGTCATATCATCTCTGCTAAGGGCATTGCCATGAATCCTGAGAAGGTGTCTGCAATTGTGAATTGGGAACCTACTCAGAACATGAAGCAACTCCGCAGTTTCCTCGGTCTCGCAAGCTATTGCCGAAGATTCGTTGAAAACTTTTCTAAGATCGCGAAGCCTCTCTCAAATCTTCTTCACAAGCACGTCAAGTACGTTTGGTCTTAGGAGTGTGATATTGCTTTCAACACCTTGAAAGAGAAATTGATCACTGCTCCAGTTCTGACTCCGCCTGATGAATCCAAACCGTGCGAGGTCTTTTGTGATGCCTCTCTCCAAGGTCTTGGCACAGTTTTGATGCAAGAGAAGAAAGTTGTTGCTTATACATCTCGCCAGTTGAAGCCTAATGAGAAGAACTACCCCACTCATGATCTCGAGTTGGCGGCAATTGTGCATGCTCTTTTGACTTGGAGACATCTTCTATTGGGAAGAAAAGTGGACATTTTCACTGATCACAAGAGTCTCAAGTACATCTTCACTCAGCCTAATCTCAACCTCAGGCAAACTCGATGGGTCGAAATGATTCAAGAGTATAATCCGAGTATCGAGTATACTCCAGGCAAGGCCAATGTGATTGCTGACACTTTGAGCAGGAAAGCTTATTGCAACAGTCTGATTCTTAAGCCATATCAACCCGAGCTTTGTGAAGCTTTCCGCAAACTTAATCTGCAAATTGTTCCTCAAGGTTTCCTCGCCAACCTTCAAGTCTCTCCTACCTTGGAAGACCAGATTCGCCAAGCCCAGCTTCTTGATGCTATGGTGAAAAAGGTGAAGATTGGGATTGCCAAGAGTCAACCCAAGTGCAAGTGCTACCGCCTTGATGACAAGGACACTCTCTTCTTCGGGGTCGAATTGTTGTACCCAAAGGTGAACTTCGTAAAGTGATCATGAATGAGGCACACAATTCTCTCCTCTCCATCCACCCTGGGAGCACGAAGATGTATCAGGACCTTAAGCAAGCTTATTGGTGGACTCGAATGAAGCGCGAGATTGCTCAATTCGTGAATGAATGTGATGTCTGTAGAAGAGTGAAGGCAGAACACCAAAGGCCAGCTGGTCTCCTCCAACCTCTTGCCATTCCAGAATGGAAGTTTGACCACATTGAAATGGACTTCGTGACTGGGTTTCCAAAGTCCAAGCGTGGCAATGATGCTATATTCGTTGTCATCGATAAACTCACCAAAGTGGCTCACTTTCTGCCTATCAAAGAGTCGATCACTGCAGCTCAATTGGCGGAACTCTATACCTCCTGAATTGTCTCTCTGCACGGTATCCCACAGGTGATCTCTTCAGACCGTGGCAACATCTTTACCTCCAAGTTTTGGGATTCTTTTCAGAAGGCCATGGGCACGAACATTCGCTTCAGCACAGCTTTCCACCCTCAAACAAGCGGTCAAGTCGAGCGTGTCAACCAGATTCTTGAAGATATGCTCAGGGCTTGTGTGATCTCCTTCGGCATGTAGTGGGAGGATTGTCTTTCTTATGCTGAATTCTCCTACAACAACAGTTTTCAAGCAAGTTCGGGCAAGGCCCCATTTGAAATTCTATATGGCAGGAAGTGTCGTACCCCTCTCAACTGCTGGGTAATGACTTAATCACAGAAGCAAAAGAAATGTGCAAAGTCATTCGTGATAACCTCAAAGCAGCCCAATCCCGTCAGAAGAGTTACTATGATAGTAAGCACCGTGATTTGGCTTTCGAGATCGGAGATCATGTTTACCTCGGCGTCTCTCCTATGAAAGGTACTCGTCACTTCGGTATCAAAGGGAAGCTTGCCCCTAGATACGTGGGACCTTTCAAAATTGTCAGCAAGAGAGGCGACCTCGCCTATCAACTCGAGCTTCCTTCAAACTTTGCAAATGTTCATGACGTGTTCCATGTCTCTCAGCTTCGAAAGTGCTTCAAGACTCCTGACCGCACAGTCAGCTTCAAGGACATTGAGCTCCAAGAAGATCTTTCCTATCATGAGCACCCAGTTGCTATTCTTGAAGAGACTGAACGCAAGACTCGCAACAAGCCAATCAAATTTCTCAAAGTCAAGTGGTCACACCATTCCGACCGTGAAGCTACCTGGGAACGCGAGGATCACCTCCTTTCTGAGTACCCGGCGTTCTTTCAGTCCTAGATCTCGGGACGAGATCCTTTCGTAGTGGTGGAGTGTTGTAACACCCCGGATATAACTTTCCCAATTTGTACTCCAACTCTTGCCGTTTCCGGCGTTAAGTTATATTTATTTTCTCGGGTTCGGGTTTTTGTCTTTGTGTTTTGTTTTCGTTGTCATGCATCTCATATCATGCCATCATGTGCATTGCATTTTCATACGTGTTCGTCTCATGCATTCGAGCATTTTCCCCGTTGTCCGTTTTGCATTCCGGCGCTTCGTTCTCCTCCGGTGGTCATTTCTAGCTTTCTTTCGTGTGTGGGGATTAAACATTTCCGGATTGGACCGAGACTTGCCAAGCAGCCTTGGTTTACTACCGGTAGACCGCCTGTCAAGTTTCGTATCATTTGGACTTCGTTTGATACTCCAACGGTCAACCGAGGGACCGAAAAGGCCTCGTGTATGTTGCAGCCCAACACCACTCCAATTTGGTCCAAAACCCACCTAACTCTGCTTCATGATCTAGAGCGTTCGATCACGATCACGTGGCCGAAAACCGCACCTCATTTGGACTCTCCTAGCTTTTCTTGTGCCTATTTAAAGTTCCCCCGATTTTCGGATCTCCTCCTACCTCCGAAACCCTAAAAATCCCCTCCGACGCGCCGGACATTGTCCGCCCGCGCCGGACACTCCATCCGCCGCCCGCCCGCACCAGTGGCAAGCTGCCACGTGGCGCGCCGCCGCCACCGCTGCCAAGGCCCGCGAGGCCCATCCGGGGCCCCCGCGGCCCAGATCTGCCGTGCCGCCGCCCGCCTCCACTTCCCCGCAGCCGGCGCCGCGCCCCGCCGCCTCCGCCGCTCCACCTCGTCTGCCCCGCCGCGCCGGTGGCCGGAGTCCACCGCACCGCCCCGCGCACCTCATCACGCCGCCCGAGGTCTCCAAGCCGTCGGCACCGTCAAGTCCGGGACCCCGCAGTCCTCTGCCGTCCTCCCCGCGATCTCCGGCGAAGACCCTGCCAAGTCCGGCGACCTCGTCCTCGACTTGCTATAGTGCGTGCCGCCGTGAACAGTGATGTGAGCCAGATCTGGGATCCGTGAACAGTAACCCTAGGTGGTGTTTTTTTTACTAACTCCCGAAATTGCAGATTCAAGTGCCCATGTTCGAGGCCCCGTAACTTTGCATCCGTAGCTCTGATTCATGCATATAGCATATCAAAATGTTCATCTCGGAGAGTACATCATTTCATTCCATTGCATCATTTTCATTTGAGCTCATCTTGATGTCCGAAATGCTTTTAGAAGAGGGCTACTTGAGTTAATTGTCAGATCTGCTACTCTATCTTAGACATTTGTCATATTTGCCATGATTGTTGTGTGCATGAGATGCCCTGATGCTCTACATATGTTTTGTTAAGGGTTTTGTCGTCTTTCCAGAGGTGCACCCCATGTATTTTTGTGATATGTGTGGTGACTAGTGCAAGCTTGCAAAGTGGTGCACTCGGTAACTCTGTTTTCAGGGACTTAGTAATTTCACCAAGTCCTGGGATCGTTTATCTCATGATGCCACATGTTCATGTTGTTTCCTAGTGATCCGTGCCTCTTTTAAGGATGATCAGTAAAGTAGTTTTGTTAATCTTGTAGTGCTCTATCCATCCATGTCTTTGTTTGCAATTATGGAGCACCCTAGCTTGAGTCAATCGAGCTCTACTTTTGCTTTGTTATGAATCTGGGCAGATTGTCAACTTGTTTGCAATTTTGCCGGTGATGTTGTAGTTGATCCGTGCATGCTATGCCATTTTTCTTGTCATGTCTAGCTTGCATTTTGTGCCTTCTTGATGGATGTATGCTTGTCTTGCCATGACTTGCACCGTGGCGAGTGCATCGAGCTCGTAAACATGCCTACTTGAGTTATGTTTCAGCATGTGCCAGTTTTCACTAAGTCTGAAAATTGATTATGTTTTTGCTATGTTCATGTGCTTGTTAGTATATTTTCTGATCCTTTTTGGCTCAAGGTCACTAAGGGACCTTTGTTAAGCTATTTGAGTAGCTCCATGCCATGTTTTACTTTGTAATGTTTAGATCGTGTAGCATGTTATTTTGTTGCTCCGAAGAGTGCTACTTGGTCTGAAATTTCAGACAAGTGTTAATTTCACTAAGTCTAAGATCTGTTTACCATTTGCGTTTTTGCCATGCTTGTTTGAACCGGTTAATGGATGAATTGGCCGTGGCTCAATGCTAGACTTTTGTTAAGCATCTTGAATGCATCCCTGCCATTTATTTTGTTGCCATGTTTGAGTGTTGTAGCATGGTTATCTCATTGCATTTAGATGCCTACTTGCTGTAAATCGCACACCGGTGCCAATTTTAAATCGCTTGCCATTTCCAAACCGTAACTCCGATTCCGGCGTTCTTTATATCGTTTTCAAGCGATTTCATCTCATATTTCCAGTGGAACACTTGGATTTCCATGTTGAGGCCAGGTTCATGCATTTCCTGTCATATCTTGCATTTTGCATTCCGCATCGCATCCCGCATAGCATATCATCATTGCATCGTATTGATTGATCCTTGCACGTGGTTGATTGTGTCCTTATTGCTTGTTTGTCTTGTTTGGGTAGAGCCGGGATACAAGTTTGCTAACGAGGAGCCCGTTGAGTTTGCTTTCGAGGATTCAGTCAACTCTGACAGCTTTGCAGGCAAGATGATCATACCCTCGAAATCACTACTATCTTTGCTATGCTAGTTTGCTCGCTCTTTTGCTATGCCAATGCTACGATGCCTACCTTTTGCTTGTCAGCCTCCCAGATTGCCATGTCAAACCTCTAACCCACCATGTCCTAGCAAACCATTGATTGGCTATGTTACCGCTTTGCTCAGCCCCTCTTATAGCGTTGCTAGTTGCAGGTGAAGATTGGAGGCCGTTCCTTGTTGGAACGTTTATTTACTTGTTGGGATATCATCATATTATCTTGTTATCTTAATGCATCTATATAGTTGGTAAAGGGTGGAAGGCTCGGCCTCTCGCCTAGTGTTTTGTTCCACTCTTGCCGCCCTAGTTTCCGTCATATCGGTGTTATGTTCCCGGATTTTGCGTTCCTTACGCGGTTGGGTTATAATGGGAACCCCTTGATAGTTCACCTTGATTAAAACTTTTCCAGCAATGCCCAACCTTGGTTTTACCATTTGCCACCTAGCCTCTTTTCCCTTGGGTTTCTAGAGCCCGAGGGTCATCTTATTTAAACCCCCCCGGGCCAGTGCTCCTCTGAGTGTTGGTCCACCTGTCAGCTGCCGGTGGCCACCAGGGGAAACTCTGGGCTGGCCTACCCGTACCTAGGACAATCTAAGTGTGCCCTGAGAAAGAGATATGTGCAGCTCCTATCGGGATTTGTCGGCACATTCGGGCGGTGTTGCTGGATTAGTTTTAACCTGTCAAAGTGTCTTGAAGAACCGAGATACCGAGTCTGATCGGAACGTCTTGGGAGGAGGTCTATTCCTTCGTTGACCGTGAGAGCTTGTCATGGGCTAAGTTGGGACTCCCCTGCAGGGATTGAACTTTCGAAAGCCGTGCCCGCGGTTATGGGTAGATGGGAATTTGTTAATGTCCGTTTGTAGATAACTTGAACCTTAAATTAATTAAAATGAATCAACTGAGTGTGTTACCGTGATGGCCTCTTCTCGGCGGAGTCCGGGAAGTGGATACGGTGTTGGAGTAATGTTTGCGCAGGTTGCTCTCTATTTTCTCGCTCGCGCTTTGCCTCCTCTTCTCGCTCTCTTTTGCGGATAAGTTAGCCACCACATATGCTAGCCGCTTGTTGCAGCTCCACTTATATTCACCCTACCCCTACCTACTTAAGTTAAATAGTCTTGATCGCGAGGGTGCGAGATTGCTGAGTCCATGTGGCTCACAGATTACTATTACACCAGATGCAGGTCCAGGTGATTCCGCTCCAGGTGACGCGTACGAGATCAAGTGGGAGTTCGACGAGGACTCTCAGCGTTACTATGTTTCCTTTCCTGATGATCAGTAGTGGTGCCCTGTTGGGGGTGATCGGGACCATGTCGCTTGTTGGGTTATCTTTCATTTTGGTGCCGTAGTCGGGCCATGAGTGTTTGGATGATGTATGTTATTTATGTACTTGATTGATGTGGCGAGTGTAAGCCAACTATGTTATCCCTTATCATTATCTATATCACATGGGATGTTTGTGATGATTGCCTGACTTGCGAGATATGCCTTCAATGCGATTATGCCTCTAAGTCGTGCCTCGACACGTGGGAGATATAGTCGCATCGAGGGTGTTACAAGTTGGTAATCAGAGCCTTCCCCGACCTTAGGAGCCCCATTGCTTGATCGTTTTTAGCAGCCGAGTTGTGTCTCGAAAAATATTTTGAGTCATTTAGGAATTATATATTGGAGAGTTTAGGAATTCTTTTTACTTCCCAGTCTCCTCATCGCTTTGGTAAGGCATCCTGACGTAGAGTTTTGACTCTTCTCTTCTCAAATTTCACTAAAAAAAATTTAGGATCACGCGGGTATCTTGGAATCGTTCCGATGGTTTTATGATGAGAATATTGTCCTGGTGCCTCCTGTCAGGGGTTTAGTGGAAGTGTCCCGGGGAGTTGAGCTCTGAGGTGTTGTCATCATAATTTTATCGTTGCAATTCTGGAATACCTGAGTTTAGTACGCCGACATCGAAAATCTCTTTTATGCAGTTCGTTGGTGAGATAACCTCGACGCCACCCAGTACTGGGCGGGAGTTCGGGAGTATCGCCATAACTTGTATAACAGATGCTTTTCGAAGGTTGAGGTAGATGGTTTCCGAAGGTTTCTTGGTTATGTGTTGAAGGATGGATACAGCTGGATGTAGGATTTGCTGGTTTGGGTGAGATATTATGCTTCCCCTGTATTCCCAACACCTGATTGCATAACCGCAAAGGTTCGGGAGTTTCATAGGTGGGAATTCTTGTAGCTCTAGTTCTTCTTCCACAGATATTGGTTTGAGATCGGGATTTCTTACCGATTATTCGTTCTTGAGCCGTACCTTGTTGATTTATTTATCTACCTTAATTCAACGTGGCTTCTCAATTTATGGATATGTGACCACTTCAAGAGGAATGCATTCGTTCATTTTGTTCGGATGTGAAGACTTTATGTTGCAATTTTCATTCCGTTGGTTTCAGCTTCACTTATCTGTCTATGTGCTAACGGTGGTCAACCTCTTCAGGATGGCTCCCGCTAAGAGCACCAGTCAGAATCAAAATCAAGATCCGCCACCACCTCCACCTCCTCCGGAGGCATGGCAAGCTGTGATGGCCGCAACCAATGCAAACACATAGTTGATCATGCAAATTTTCTAAGAGCGCAATCAAGGCAGCCAAGGGAATCAAGGCAACAATCAGAATCACTTTGCTACACTGAACCAGTTCCTTGCTAATGGGCCAAAGACGTTCAGCAATTGTGTTGAGGCAACCGATGCTGACGATTGGCTTGTGGATCTGTGTAAGCATTTTGAGTGCAGCAACGTCAGACCTGAAGATTTCGTCAAGTTCACTTCCTTCCAACTCAAAGATCAAGCTGCAGAATGGTTCCAGCAGTACAAGGACTCCAGAGGTTCCTTCAATGCGATTATGCCTGTAAGTCGTGCCTCGACACGTGGGAGATATAGTCGCATCGAGGGTGTTACAGTTTGTGCAGTGGATTGTTGATAATGTGGACACACAAGCAGAAGCAACTGTTTTGAACAAGAGCATTCCACTCAATGCTCAGTCAGTAGAGTTTGTGTTGGGGATTCCTTCAGGGTTTTAACTGACAGAGAGAACGTACAACTGGGAGGAGCAAAAGTTTTCCTGTCGTTTAGCTATACATGGATTTTTTTGCTTTTTTGTTGTGTGTTTGTTGCGTCCATGGACAGAGTCACAGGTACAACGGGCCAAACAGACAGCAAAAACAAAAGGAAACAAACAAACAAGCAAGCCCACACCACAAGCCCATCACGGGGAAATAAAACCCATCAGGAAGGGATGCTAAGCAGGCCTAATCTGTCAGGGGTGATGTCAGCCGACTGAGACTTCACGAAGTGTCAGTCGACTGAGACCTAGACAGTCCCTTACCAATAAATCATTGGTAGCAACAAATTCAAACAGATTATAGGTCGGCATATCTGATAGTATCAACTCGGCAATAGTCTTCGACATCGATCTATACTTAATTACCAAAGTGAGTCAACTAAAGTCTGGTTATTATTTTATGCATGAAATAAATTGAAAACGTGATGAGCTTATTTGCTAACTACTCTTAATTAAGACTTAAGCGTGGTGCTAAACAAGTTCGTAACACCAGGGGTGTTACAATGAATATTCCTCAATGGACACAAACGGGACGAGCATCAAGAGATGTGGATGAAGTCCACGAGGAGGATAGTCTTGCTACGGCGATACAGCAAGCAATGATCGTCCAGATCTAATCTAGCTTGGACCGTGGTGATGTCGGCACTATAGGGGTGGGCTTGCTCGATGCCCGCGGTTTCGGTGATGATATTGTCGCGGATGCGTGCCAGCTTCTCCTTGAGGGCAAGCCGTTCCATGCGCGGATCGACGATTTCCTGGTTGATGTTCTTCCTTTTCATGCTGGAGAGACCTGGTTATGTAGTGTTCTGATCGTAAGGGGAAAAATTCATGAATTTCTTTTCCCAACTGGCGAGGGCGGCATGGATGTCCTCCATGTGGTAGATCGTAACGTGGCTCCGAGTACCAGATGTAATAAGCGTGTCGACGATAATGCTATTTTCCTGCTGACTAGTGGTTTGCAACAGGCGCGTACGATCGTTGTCGCTGTCATCCGAATGTCGATGTCTCCTACTCCCACCGAACGGTCGCTATCGCTGTTGTTTTGCTTTTTTTTTTATTTTCCTTTCCCGATCGGAAGGATGATGTACGTTGTTTTTTTTTCTCACGTATACTGATCATCACTGAAGGTCGCTGTCGTTGCTGTTTTTTTTCGTTTTTTCTTCCAGATCCAAAGGATGATGCCTGCTGTTTTTTTCTCACGTAATAATCGTTAGTTTCAGCGAGTAAAAAATGATGTGGACAATAGGATTCGAACCCCAGGCCGGTTGATGCATGGTTGTATGATGCCAATAACCAACACGCCTAATACTACTTGCTATGTTATGAATGGTACCCATGTGACCTTTTTAAAGACCATGGCAGGAAATGGAAAACGGTTTTTTTGTTGTTTGTCGGCCTTCTCTTGTATTTCATCCACTCTAAGATGAGTGACTCGACTTTGTACTAACTTTGTACAAAGGAAGTACATCATTTCCTACTACATTATAAGTTGTGTAATATCACAGATGTGATATTTTTATGTACCCTGCTCCTGGTAACTTTGCCGGCGCGAGGGGAGGGTGATCAAATATTCTCCAATAATTTTTTGTTAATAGCATGGTAACTCACACATCACAGACCCAATAACTTATGCACCCTAGTCCTGGTATGTTTCGCGAGGGACAAGTGATGAAATATACCCCTCGTAAATTTTATGTGCGTAGCACGGTAACTCACACATCGTAGACCTAATAACTAATGTACCGCAGTTTTGACAAATTTGGCAACTAGATGGGAGGAGGAGGTGGTTGATGAAATATACCTTTGATAATTTTTTGTGTGAATAACATGATAATTCACATATCGCATACCTAATAACTTATGTGCCCTAGTCCTGATAAATTTGGTGACGGTGGCGAGGGGTGGGGGAGGGTTGTTGATGAAATATACCTCCGGTAACTTTTTTGTTTGTAGCATGGTAACTCACACATCATAGACCTGATAACTTATGCACCCGGTCCTGGTACTTTTCGGGAGGGACGGGTGATGAAATATACCCCCCCGGTAACTTTTATGTGCATAGCACGGTAACTCACACATCGTAGGCAGAATAACTAATTTACCCCGGTCTTGGTAAATTTGGTGACCGGGTGGGAGGCGGGTGGTTGATGAAAAATAATCTTGATAACTTTTTGTATGAATAACATGATAACTCACACATCGCATACCCGATAACTTATGTGCCCTAGTCCTGATAACTTTGGTGACCGGGTGAGAGGAGGGTGGTTGATGAAATATACCCTTTGGTAACTTTTCGTATGAATAACATGATAACTCACACATCGCATACCTGATAACTTATGTGCCCCAGTCCTGATAACTTTGGCGGCGGTGGTGAGATGTGGGGGAGGGTTGTTGATGAAATATACCTTTGGTAACTTTTTTTATCAATAACATGATAACTCACACTTCATAGACCTGATAGCTTAGGTATAAACAACACGGTAACTTTAGACCCGAATAAAAAGTTATTGAAACATACCCCGATTATTTTCTGCGCTAATAGCGCGGTAATGTATGCATCCAGAGCTGATAACTTAGGTATAAATACCACGGTAAATTTAACCCAGAGGAAAGAAGTCGTTCAAAACACATCTCCGATCACTTCTGCATAAATAACATGTTAGTATACATATAACATAAATGATAACTTTACGGTAATTTTTGACCAAAAAAGTGATCAAAACATGCCAACATAAGATCAAGTTTCGAAGTTCTCATGGCGATGGATTTTTTATGTGAAAATGATTTTTGAATAAAAAACGATAGTTTGAGCTATAGAACATTTTACGGTTTCAAAATAGCGAGAATTTACAATGACATTAGGTTTCTGTGCTCTACTGCATTTGCATGTGGAGAGAATGTTAGAGGAGCCATTTTTATGCCCCGGATAATTTCTATGTAAACAGGATGGTAACTGGCGTACCACATAGGTGATAACTTATTTAGTCTAACTCTAGTAACTTTTAACCCGAAAAAAATGTCATTGAAACATACGAACATGTGATCTAGTTTTGAAGGTCTCATTGCAACGAATCTTTTATGTGAAAACGGTTTTTCAATCGAGCCAACGATTTGAGCTACAAAACATTTTGAAGTTTATTTTGAATGAAATCTTTGCCGACATCATCTTCTTACTTATCTACATGCATGCATTGTTAATGAATGCTGCTACACACACGACATATGTTGGACGACTTGCAGACGACAGTGCATATCAAGTCGTCCATGCGTCAGGTAAAAGTTGATAGAGCCGTTCAATCTTGCATCGTGCATAGTTCGGCTGGCGCTCGTCGTCTGCCTAGTAGTTTCGTTGTTAATTGGGTCAAATAAGACATGCACTCCATGCAAATCAAAGATATGTGCATGCGAGATTGCAGCGCAACACTGCATGCGAAATTGCACCGAGATGTGAGGATGTAGGCAATCGTCCGCATCTGTCGCTAAAATCCTGCCATCTTGGTAAAGCTGGAAGATCATCTTTTTATGCTCGGTATTTCCTAGGAAAATAGCTTGGTAACTGTGTGTCACCGTCGTGATAACTTACATAGCACATGTGTTGTAACTTTTGATCCAGAAAATAAATTCGTCGGAACATATCAACATGGGATCTATTTTTGAAGGTTTTGTCGCGACGAATCTTTTATGTGAAAACAGTTTTTCAGTTGGAGGGACGGTTTGACCTACAAAACATTTGAAAGTTTAAAATTTGATGAAATCTTCAGTGACATAAGCAGTTTTGTCCTATATACATGCATGCAGCTATTGGGGAAAATATTAGAATGGATGTATTTGTTTTTTATTGAAAAAGAAAATCAACACATGACAACACCAGCCCGAGCGACAATACCTTCGTCCGATCGTCCGGATCTCTTGCTATGGTCCGGACGTCTGGACGTCCGGAATTACCAACTGATTTTATCCATTGGATTCATTAGAACAAATAAAAGACCCATATTGATTTAACGAGAATGCTAATTTCCAGTCGGCAGGAAATCTGCAACAAATCCACACGACCTGCGAGCCGTCGGATATTCATCGCACGCAAGCATCTCTCTCTGCGACTCCCGATTTTCAGGTGCCTAATTAACTCCGTTAATCTCCCTGATTCCTGATTTTCAGGTGGTGCGTAAGTAACTTGCCTTAATCTCTCTGACTCCCGCCGATTCTCAGGTGCGTATTTAACTCGCGTTAATCTCTCTGATTCCCGATTTTTCAGGTGGTGAGTAATTAACTCGCGTTAATTTTTCTCGGCAAAAAATAGTGTGCCAACAGGATTCGATCCTTGTACCTTTTACCAGGTAACCCACTAACCAACCACCTCACCTATGTTCCTTTCTCATAAAAATGAAAGCAAATAGGCTTTTTAACTTGTCTCTTTTTCTATGTTTGCACAAAAGTGAATGCAATATCCGATCTTTTTCCGCACTTGAGTAGATTATTTTACCAACTCGTCTCGAGTTGATGACACCATGGTAATTTTCGCGGGGGAGGTTGATGAAATATACCATTGGTAATTTTTGTGTGTATAGCATGGTAACTCACACATCACATACCTGATAACTTATGTACTCGGTACTGATTACTTTGGTGATCGGGAGGGAGGCGTTGATGAAATATTCCGGGTCACCTTTGTGTGAATATCATGATAACTCACACATCACATACCTGATAAACTTATGCACCTCGATCCTGGTAACTTTGAGGGAAGTGGTGTTGATGAAATATCCCCAGTTACTCTGATGTGAACAACATGGTAACTCAGACATCAGAGACCCGATAACTTATGCACCCCGGTCCTGGTAACTTTGGCGAGAAGGAGTGCTGAAATATACCCCCAATAATTTAGGCATCGCAAACATGATAACTTTTCCCTCCGCTGGAGGGAGGGGTTTTGATGAAATATACCTTGGATAACTTCTGTGCAAACATGATGATAGTTTACACATTACTGTCTTGATAACTTCTATGCAAATAATATGATAACTCATACATCGTAGACATGATAAATTATGTACCCAGTCCTGGTAAATTTGTCGGCGGGGGTAGGGGTGGGGGAGTCGTTGAAACATACCACGGTAACTTCTATGCAAATAACATGATAAATCACACATCATAGACATGATAAATTATGTACCCAGTCCTGGTAACTTTGTCGGTGGGGGTAGGGGTGGGAGGAGTTGTTGAACCATACCACGATAACTCTTATGTCTACTATTAATCTCTACTATTAAAGGAGAATCGAACGTCGTGATGGTTCGACCTCAAACCATCTCGCGATGCCCTCGTTCCCTCCATCCCGCGATTGCCTCGTTCCCTCCACCCCGTCCTCCTCATAATCCTGCTCTACCCACGCACAATAAAAGAAAAGAAAAAAAGCCACAATCAAGAACCCACCTCCCACGCCCAATGCCCAACCCCCTCGCTCCTCCCAATCCCATATCTCTCCCACGCCCAATGCCCAACCCCCTCGCTCCTCCCAATCCCATATCTCTCCAGATCTCGATCTCGGTCCTGCTCCACCACGCGCCCGCCTCCTCCCATGACTGTGGCCCGACTTCTCCTCCTCCTCCCTCACAATCGACGTCCCCGCCGTGCCAGCATAGGCGCCGACGCCGGCGACTCCGGCGCCCACGCTCCTAGCACTCGAGCACCGCCCATGCATAGACGCTGCTGTCAGCTGCGTCACCGAGGTCGAGGCCATCGAATCAACCCTTGCCCTCGCCTGCGTCAGTGGCTCCGCCCATCTCGATGTGATCTGTTACTCCATCTCGAACATCGGACTCATCTCTAGCGAGTACGGCCTCGGTGCGGACGCTGCGGCGGACAACAATAGTGCTGGCTAATCGCTAGCTCGTTCGAGTTATTGGTCGACGTCGTCCTGCCGCCTCTCTTTGTGTCGGCGCCCACGCCGCACTCCGCACTCTGCATGTTCTTCGAAAAAGGCAAGGATAAACACTGATTTTCACCCCCTCCAGCAGCAAGGTTGTCATCCCCTCTATCTCTCATCTTTTTTTACATCCTTGTCATAATGCTGCTCTGTGTTGCTGTTGTTGCATGAATGAAGTGACATGATGTTGTTGTATGAATAAAAGTGAGGTGTTGATTTTTGAATAAAATTGACTTGTTTGCAGATTCTTGTATGGGCAGAAGAAAGATAGGATTGACCTTTTGCACTAACAGTTGTATGGATGTCGATGGCTGTCACCGATCAAAGGAGGGTGACGCCATACATTGTGGAGATGCTGCACTCAACCGACAGCGAGCTCCAAGTCAAGACAGTGTGGCAACCGACGAGCAGAGTCTCCTTGTTGAGGAGGTCCTGTACATTCCTGCCCTCGCAAGAACCTGCACTGGTTTGATTTGGTCCAATTCCATTTGATTAGTTGTGGTCGTGCTGAATTCTCAGATTCAACATTTGTTTGGCAGGTCTTTACTCCAGTGGAGTCACTGAGATATAAGTAGGACAGGAAGAAAAAGAACGTCATTATATTCAGGTCGAGTGGTAAATGCTTACATATGTTCTTGATCCCCAGATATAACTTGCTTCTATATGTACTTTTCTTGTTGGTGAACATATATAACTAGAGAAAATATTTTGTGTGGTTTTAACATGTTCTAATTGTGAAAATCCATAATTTGATACCCATCTTTTATTTGTGTTTCGATGCTCATATTGCATGGTTCAGAGACTTCTTCAACATTACAGAAAGGTGGAGTAAATACTTTTGTTACAGAATTCTAGGCATTAGTTAAAACAGTAATGAAGTCAAGAAGAAGTGAGAGCAGCTTTTGATGTTTGTTCGCTATGGTCTTCTTCAATTTTCGTAAGGGCATTTGCTGCCATCTAACACAGGAGCGGGAGTGGTAGGACCGCATGAGGCGGGAAGTGCCCGGCCATTGGGGATCCGGACGAGGTCGCCAACAAGATCACCTCGTCCTCGACTGTAGATTATCCACCTCTGAACCTCCCGCCGTTCCAGTTGCTTTAGTTCAGTCCCCATATTTCTTGTGGATATCTATTACATAATTGACAATGACAGCCAGAAGCTCACTCTTGGGCATCATCTCAGATACCTGCGCCATCCATACCAACTACATAAGATCAGGGCTCC
The DNA here is from genome assembly GCF_018294505.1 of Triticum aestivum. Taxonomy (NCBI): domain Eukaryota; kingdom Viridiplantae; phylum Streptophyta; class Magnoliopsida; order Poales; family Poaceae; genus Triticum; species Triticum aestivum. Next base: position 29,483,815 of record NC_057812.1, read on the forward strand.
TCTGCTTGAACACTTCACCTCCCTTTCCTTCCCGTTCCTTCAACGAGGCAACTATAAGTACTCTATGAGTATCATTTCCAGTTTGCCGATGATTGTTGTCTTACTTGAGATTTAGCGGCTTGTTCCTTGTAGGATATCTTACTCTCAGATGTCGCTAGCCATTGCCTTGCTTCTGCAACACTTCAACCAATTGTTGATTATTGTCAACATTGGGAGGATCACTTAGTTGTACAGTTTGTTGCACAATTTTATGGTAAAGATGTAAAACAATTCTAATGTTACCATCAAGTAATCAGTTTTATCTTGATTGTGGAGGTCGCCCATTTTGTAGAAGATTCTCTATTGTATTCACCTTTTGTGCATAAAAATAGATTATGGCTTTTATGATTGACATTCCAGACTCTTATCTTCAGTGCATTTGGACTTTGGAGTCTTGTGGCATATCAGCATTCAGCAGTGTTCAACTCACTTGTGTTCTTAAAACTCATATTATCGACAGATATATATGAAGTTATTGTCATGTGTGCACATACATCCCTAACTGAAATTATCCTAATACGGTAGTTATCTTTCCTTCCAAGTTAGTTCTGGAGTTTTCTGTCTGCACTGAAATATCTCAGGTCTACAATTGGTTTTTGTTTTGTTTTTCCGAGAATGCCTACCATTATTTTAGTTATTGTGTGCATCAATTCTAACTAAATGTTGCAGGAATCAAAACTATCTTCGGTGGTCACATCATTGCTGGGACCTACGGTGAGAAACTAATTGTTGGGGTCTATGATAGCACCAACATGGTCGTGCAGGAGTTGCCTTCTAGGGCCTTGCTAATATACCAGAGCTCTGTTGTTAGCTTAGTCTTTCATTGGGTCACCAAGATCTGTCATGAATTTCTTCATTGATAATAACTAGGCCCTAATGGCACTTACATGGATGATTCCTTTGTTGGCTGCACTGGAGATGGATGAGGTTGTAAAATGAGGGGCTCCTGATGATGATATGCTTGCTGGCTGAATGATCATGTACCATGTCAGTTTGTTCTTACAGATTTCATGTGCCTTTTCTAAGCTTCTTTGTTTTGGTGTGCAAGTATCTTGAAATATAAAGCAACTGGTTGGCCAGGGTTGTCTGCCACTAATAAGAATTTTTATGGACATGCATGTAAAAGAAAAGTAGTGGTTATGAATATAAAACAAATTATAGTACCTTCGTTGTAAATTGTAAGATGTTTTGGATATTTTAATATGGACTACATACACAGTGGACTGAATGAACAAGCACACTAAAATGCGTCGACATACATCCGAATCAGAAAAACACTAGAACATCTTATAATTTGAAACAGAGGGAATATTAAGCAAATGTTCTTCTATTCCTGAGTATTGTTTGTTTGTTGTGGACCTTGCATGGCCTATTGATGTGGTGAAAATTCTCTAATATACCTTCTCCCGTTTACTATATATGCCTGTTTGTTGATTCTGTAATAATATATGCTAAAGGTGCACGGTACAGCTAATATTTCTTTTTTCTTTTTATCTTCTGCCCATGATGATATGCAGGCATACATAGGGTAAGGTGTCACCTTAAATGGAAGCTAAGCGCAAGGTCATATTTTTTGTAATATAAAAATAAGCCAATACAAACTATTCAAATAAATAAATAAAACCAGGACACTTGCTTTGTGGATTACAAGATGATTATACAACTATCTCTGTGTCGTAAAAATATCTTTATGCCTAAACTTATTATTATGAGGCAGTGTACAAGCATTGTTTCTGGACGCCAATATCTCTCAAGCCATATGAGATTTGAGCAAGAGCATGTTAGGCCAATATCTCTCATGGATTGGGCTCTTTCAGTGATGGGTTTTTAGGGCTATGGAAGAGCAATTCTATGACCATATGGTCAAACAACGAAGGAGTACAAGGGGGTGATCACGTGTCCGCGATGGCGGCGAGACAACTCGCGAGGTTGGATTTGTGTAGGCGTGCAGTAAGGATGGTGAGCAACAAGTAAAATTGATGATCCGTGGCAACGCACGGGTATTTAGCTAGTGCAAATAACATGATAACTCACACATCGCAGACTTGATAACTTATGTACCTGATCCTGGTAAATATGGCGAGTGTGGCGAGGGGGGTGATGCCCCGCTAATTTCTGTGTAAATAACATGATAATAAAAACATACAAAATTGATCACTCCCATACAAACGCCACTGTAACTTTTGACCTGAAACTTTTTTGTTGAAAAACATACATCCAATAATTTCTGTGTAAATAACATGATGATGTATCATCGCAGACTTGATAACTAATATTTTACATTTAAACACCATGGTGTCTTTCATTCAAGGGAAAAAAGTTTTTAAAACATTTCACCGGTAATTTCTATGTTAAATTACCATACTTCCCCATGCTTTTAACTTTCTCGTACTGTAGTTACCAGCCTTATCATGGTATAGTTATCATGTTGCTCAGACCATAGTTATCACGCTGGTCATTGCCAAAGTTACCAAACCAAACTTTATTTTTTCTTCTGATATGGCAGAAATAAGAAAGGTTCAAATAACATTGTCATTCTACAATAGACAACAACAAAAGGTGGTTTAGTTGGTTATTAGGCTCGATAGGTATTACATAGACCTGGGTTCAAATCCTCTTTCAAGCACTTTTATTTTCTTTTCATATTATGTAGCGAAAAAACAGAAAAAACCACTAGCAATTTACTACGGTGAAAAACCAGAAAAAACTACTAGCAATTTACTAAGGTTTTTGAGAGAAAGAAAAAAATCAGTGAAAGTGAGCGAACGACCAGTCGACTGATCGTTAGCACAGTCCTTATATTTATAGTTCTAAGAGACTTAGCCCCTAAGCAACCTCGGAGTCCTTATAGGATTTGGATTTTCCTTCCTAACAAAACAAACTCAATCTCTTAACTATTTCCTAATCTAACAAGACTCGATAAGACAGCTTGACGGCTGCGGCTGCGGCACTGATGGTGCCCTGCCGGCCCTCCTGGGCCCTTGCTGGATCGTATGTATGACAAAGGGCTTTGCCAAATTTATTAATAAAAGAGAGAGAAAAGATATCTCATGATCAAGAGGTGTCATGCACATATTCTAAAATCATGTGAGGTTGTCACGTACTAACGTGAGGCTATATCTCCACACTATGAGTTATATGCTAAAATTTAATACTATTAAAAAATAATTCATATTGTATATATATGAGCTACACTAGTAGAAAACACGGCTTTGGTTCGGTCCTGGCCAGCCCATTAGTCCCGATTCAGTTATGAACCAGGACCCATGGGGCATATGTCCCGGTTCATGAGCCCAGGAGGCCGGCCGGAGCCTCGTGGGCACTGGTCCCGGTTAGTCTGGACCCATTTGTCCCGGTTCCTGGCACGAACCGGGACCAATGGGCCTCGCTTCTGGCCCACCTACATTTGTCTCGGTTCGTGGCAGAAGAGGGGGCTTTAATCCCGGTTCCAGCCATGAACTGGGACAAATGAGTTGCCTATATATACCTCATCGCCGCCGCAGAGCACTCCACAGTGCTCTATTTTTTCTGGCCGGTAAGGGGAGGGCATTTGGGTGCTCTAGCTCACCTCCTATGAACATGAGGTGTTCGATGAAATGCCCAAGCCACACTAGTTAAGCTTTCTCCTCTTGAAGCTCGACCTCCAAGCTCCATTTTTCCCCGAGATTTTCATAGGTTTAGCGGTCTGTCACGTCATGTCCCCGTCTTCACCGCCGTCGATCTCCCGCGCCGATCTCGTCGCCGGCACCACCGTGATGAGCCTATTTTTCTTATCTTCTTTCTGAAAGAAAAGAATCCTTACTTTAGATAGATACTTGTCTAATTTTCTTACTTTTATTATTGCTTGTCAATGAGAACTATGTATGTACATTGGTTTTAATGTGATGATGAACTTCTATTAATTTGGTCACTTATCTATTTATGATATTTTGTAATGATTTTAGACACACTTAATTATATATAATGCACGCAGATGAACCGGCAATGGATGTATGGTGACAGACAAACCTCTAAATACGTTCAGGGCATGCATAATTTTCTCGAAGTGGCTGACGCAAACAATGCAACACGGCAGGAGAGGACAAGCGCGACAGCTCGCGTGCTCGGTGCAGCGTGCGCTTGCATGCATGTGCCTCTGTGCATGTGTGGCTGCTTGTGTATTGGCTGTGTGCGAGCACAGGAACGCACTACAGATTCGGATTCCAACATGCGTAGAAAAAATACCTTTCACTTCTTTTGATCTCCATCTTTGATTAAAGGAGACTAGTCGACTAGGAGACAAACATACTGAGAGCTTACAGTGCCCGTGTGTCGTGGATTTGTCACGGCAGATGTCCTTAGTGTCAGGACTTAGTCGCGAGGTCAACGCATCTATGTGGTAGCTTGAGAGGGGTTGAGCGGAATCGAGAGACGCAACACAAGACAGGGATTTAGACAGCTTCGGGCCCCGGGAAACATCATCCGGTAAAAACCCTACATGCTGTTTGAGGCTAGGTCTCATTATCATCACGAGGGAGTCGCCGTAAACCGGCTCTCCTCTTTGTGTCTAGCCCTAGATTGTTTCTTGTTGCTTGTAGCTTGTCCTTTCTAACCTGTCCCTCTTTGGGGAGCCCTGCCCCTCCTTATATATGTTGAAGGGGCGGGTTACATATGGAGTCCTATTAGGATAAGGACTAATCTATCTCTAATACAAACCGGATACAAGTCCGGGTCTTCCTTGTAAGGTAAATATTCCTCCTGCCTTTCCTCTTAAACTGGCCCACCATAGTATGAACCGGCCTTCTGGGCCATGGGCCTCGTCATCCATCTGACCCGCCCGCCGGGTTACTGATGAACCGCCAAGACCGGGCGGGTAGCCGGTGAATCATCCAGTCCTGGCCGGTTTATACTCCCGGCCGATTTACGCCACGGGGTATATCCCCGACATTAGCCCCCAGTTTAATTTGGATTTATCCATGTTAAACTGATCCTGTAAAACAAATACAAGAACAAATTTGATAGACTATGCTCCTGGTTAAGAATTCTTGTAAACTGGCATCTGATCATTCTGAAGTCCTTGTCATTTCCTTCTTCTAGAAAATCCGGATCAATAACCAGCTTCATACTCAAATTGTTGATGTTGGCTTCTTATAAAAAATATTGTGAAGAATAATCCACTTGAGTCGGCTTCCAGAGCGCCGGTTTGAAGATGTAGAACTTGCCGGTTTATGATTACCACCATTGTCTGGTTATAAAAACTGATAATTCCGGGTCATGATTGTTCCCAACGCCGGTTTAATCTGGTTTACTCCAAACTGAAAATTTGGAAGATACTTCTCCCTTATATCCATATTACCTGTAGCCCCAAGTCTTGAACAAAACAAAGTTATGGTTTAAGAATTGCTTCAATATCAATACTGCCACTTTTGAAGAAATCCATGTTGTTCATCCCAGTCACTAGTAAAAACTGAACACTCCATGTTATGTAGCCCCCAAGTGCCGGGTTGTCATGCTTGCAGCAACCTGGGACTTGCAATTGTCTTATACTCATAAAAACTTCAACCAGTGTAGCCCCCAAGAGCCGGGTCATTATGCAATAATGAGCAGGGACTTTGTAGGTATAATCATGTAGATTTGAGCAATGATGTGTAGCCCCCAAGGGCCGGCTCAGTAAGATAATATTGAGCTGGGACTTTAATATATATAATTCAATGAAAATAACATCATATGATGTAACCCTCATCATGGGACTTGAATCCACGTCCACAAGGTTAAGAGCCTTGTGCTTTACCAACTGAGCAGTGGACTCTTCAATATAATGAATAAAAAGCTTTGTACCTTCAACTGTTGACAGGAGCAATTGGTAGCCCCCAAGGGCCGATTCATTATAATGTGATGAGTCGGGTCTTCAATAATATGAGCAGAAAATTACTTTGCATTAGCCCCCAAGTGCCATGGTGCATGCTTGCAGCGACATGAGACTTGCATGTAATCTCAATTTGAATAATGTAGCCCCCAAGTGTCGGGTCGTGTGCCTGCAGCGACTCGGAACTATTCCTTCCATTGTAGAATAAATCATATCCTTTGATAAAATAATAACTGTTGCGCTAAAGCGACTTTGAAAACTCAAAAATACCGGTTACTAATAACCATAAAAATCCAGCCATGTTGGCTATTCAAGATAATATAATCCGGTATGAAAAAATTCATCCAATATCATAATGAAAATTCAGCCAAATTTGGCTATTTGAATAATATAACCCAATCATTTATAAGCGCATGATTTCAATGGCGCAATCCAAATATATACTGGCGACGTATAGTCCAAAGCCAGGCCGGTGTAATAAACTCGAATAATTTCCCATCATATACTGGCGACTTATCGTCTTAAAGCCAGGCCGGTTTAATAAACACCGGATAATTTATCATCATGCTTTATTCAACCTGTCTCTGCATACAACAAGTTTAAAGTGTCCTGGCAGTTTACCGCCGGACGGGTCATAATGCCCAACATATAACCCAGGTTTATAACCAAGGCTGCACTTAAGAATAATCAATGAAATATATCATACCTGTGATATTGAATCACATCATTGGTTTACCAATTTTTTGTAGTAAGAGTGATAACCCCAATCTTGAGTAATGATAACTCCTTTCATACTGTGCCGGTTGATGATAAACCGTACCGGATTGTGATAAACACCGGTTTAACCATATATAATACTGGCGACTCGTAGTCAAACCAGACCGGGCTGATAGTCTCCGGATTATAACTTGATCCTGTATTGACAACTTGTAATTGAAAGTCAAGCCGGGTTGATAAACACCGGTTTACTCCATAATAGGATGGTAACAGAAAATCAAACCGGGCAGATGGCCCCCGGATTAGGACTTGACCGTGTTCCGTCAATTTGTAATTGACAGTTGAACCGGATTAAAACGTTGTCGGCTTAAAAAACGCAACAAAAATCAAATAACAGTTATGCAAAAAAAATATGGAAGCAAAGGCAATGATAAGACCATTTGCAAAAAGAGGCTTTACTGAGCCGATCAGATGGTGTTACCATGGTCGGACACGACCAAGCTCCCAATAAGGTGTAGCTATGGTTCAAGTCAGCCAGGTCCCCAAATGATTCGTGGGATATATGCCAGATCAAGAGGCATGGCAATGGTTCGGGTTCGACCAAGCCCCCAAGTGATTTTGTGGCCTTAGGCCGACCAAGAGGCGTGACTGGTTCAGACTTGACCATGTCCCCAAGTGATCTGGTGGCTGTCGCCTATCAAAAGGTGTCGCGTTGGTTCGGACACAACCAAGGCCCCCAGTGATGTTATGGCACTAGGCCGATCAAGAGGCGTGGCTATGGTTCGGATACGACCAAGACCCCAAGTGATGTTGTGGCACTAGGCCGATCAAGAGGCGTGGCTATGGTTCGGATACGACCAAACCCCCAAGTGATCAATAATATGATAAGCCAATAAGCCATGATACCCATGTTTGGACCGCGCATCATGGCAGCAGGTCCTCTTTGGCACCCTTTAACTTTTTGCAAGAGATAAAACCTTCTTGAACCGGGATTTTGAACCGGATATTGAGAGCTTCAAGGATTTGTGGGAGACATCTTTCCCTTGAACCGGATTGTAAACCGGAATCTTCATTGGCAGCCGGAAATTTTCTGATGGCCTTTCAACTCGAACTTGCGAGAAGTTAATTCCTTTTTGAACCGGACATTGTTAAACCGGATTTGGGAGCTTCAGTGAGACTGGCTCCCCTTGAGCCGGATTTTAAACCGGAATCTTTTCTGACGACCCGGAACTTCTTCATTGAGCCGGGATTTTATAATTGTCATATACTTTCTAAACCGGAAATTTTCTGACGGCCTTCAAATAACAGTAGCCCCCGGGACCGGGTTATCTTTCCCTCCATTGTCCTGGGGTTTTTAAATTTGCTGAAACTGGCAAGACTTGTTGCGTCATATCATCGTAGCCCCCGAGTCTCAAGGTGACTCGAAGAGTTGGCTTGAGATTCTCCATATTTGACCGTCATATAAACCGGCATAACTTGTATATCATTGGTGTTGATAGCACGATGTGAATCCACAGAAGGTTGAGGTGACTGCGGCGGGTTATAAATGATCCGGTATGAGCCGTGTCAGCAACTCGGCCAATGGTTCCTTCCAACTGGTGATTTGAAGTTAACCAAACTGTAATGGCGGTGACTTGTGCGCCTGCCCAGTGAACCACCCAGTGCAGATAGCAGTTGATAGTATATGATAATTTGCCTCTATTTTGCTTGAAAGAAAACCGGGCTATCCAAGCTGTGACTTGCTCAAATTCAATAAACAGCTCATGCAGACAGGTGCGGCCCGGTGTGTTGATGTAGACCAGGCCGCGAGAGACGGACAGTAAAGACGACCATAGTATTAGAGGCGGCACTTGCACATAATAATAGTGGCGCGAGCTATATATCCAAGGCACGGCCATATCTTTTGCAGTGAACAATTGCTCCTGCATAAATAATATCGCAAGCCGGTGTAATTACTCTTTTAAAGAAAGAAATATATAATATAAAAATATACTGGATTGATTTCACCGGATATGTTGAGCCGGAATTTATCCGTCGCAGAGTTGATGATCACTGCGGTGAAGCTGAAATCCATGACGGGCGAGTCGGCCATGGGAGCAGACCGATGAATCGGCTACGACATTATCAGTTGGCACGGCCGGGTGAGTCGATCACAGGCGCAGACAGACGAGCCAGCCACGGCATT
>NC_057812.1:29492703-29498948 GCF_018294505.1 Triticum aestivum
CGATGTGTGTTCCGGTTCATCAGCGTGATATGCGCAGATGCCGGTGTAGAACAGCTAGCGCGCGCCGTCCGCGGTTGGGCATCACTTTCATAGTGAGCAATTGTCCTGTGTATAAAAGGATATAGGCCAGAGTAATTGTTCTCACACAAAGTATGTGTTGGTAAAATACGTAGGAGGGGTAACACCTGATTCACCCGGACAACCGATAAATCAACCATGGCATTGTAAGCCAGTGGAGACAGGGAGAGATGGCACCAGCGTTGTAAGTCGGCGCGGACGGGCGAGTCGGCCGTTTTGTTGATGTAAACCGGTCCGGACGGATGCTGGTCGTAAGATGGTGCTTTCGGGCGCTCCGTACCCGTGATATGATGTCACATTTATAATGAATCCTTGCCCTACACGTTAAAATATACATCCCAGAATATTGTTCTTGATAGAATAGATATGTTTACAAAAATAGATTAGACGGATATCACCTGATTTATTTTCCGGATGAACGACGGATACCAGCACTAGATAACGTTCGACGTATTCCGGTGCGGCCTATGTAAACAAGACTAACAGACAGCCTCCGTATCAAGTATGCTGATGATTTCCTGTTCTGCACAAGGCGCGTGCATGGTCGGAGTTGTTCAGCGTAGTGCTGCGCTGATCATCCCAACAGAGAATTTAATCCACTGTGTAGACACAGTAACACGTCGTGGCTGGTTTGTAGACCGATAAAACGAGGCAGCATGCGACGGGAATCCTGGAAGACTGGCAACACGCGGCGGCTGTTCTGTTTTTCTTTCCTTCAGCCCGAGCCCGATTAAGTGTCCACACCGGTATACTGATGTACTTGGCTTGGTCTTTTTCCTCCTTGATTTGACCTGCCTTGGATGACGTGCGTGTGTACGCCGGCTTGGTGGTACATGCATGCTTGGGACTCTGGGCGTACATCTCCTTTACTTTTGTTTTGATGTGGTCACCGAGACTTGCAGATCGCATCATGGGATTTTTTTTTTCAAATCCGAATCCTTGTATTAGTTGCTTCTCGTCTCGTAGTAGGAATTGGAGTAGCACTACTACTAGTCTGTACTGATTGCTTTGGTCCTTACGCCTGAAGAGCAGCAGCAGGAAAGATTCGCTGTGGGTTGATGCGTGTGTGTACGGCCAGAGCAGATGTACGAATATTGGATAACTATGCACGCATGCGTTGACCGTCTTTGCTTGTTGGTGCGATCGACATGCAATCTGACTGCGGTATGATGAAAAATCAAACTGGTCTCGGCTGACTGCTTCGGTTTAGCGGTAGCCGAAAAAATCTTGTTTGATGTCGGCGAAACCTGCGGCCAGGCGGTTTAAACGGATCTTGCTCCTTTCTGTTTTATTGATGGTGGCGTCTGCACCCGATCCAACCCTAACTGGTTCTTGTCCAAGATTATCCCCTGGCGGGTTATCCTCTGTGGTTGCTTCATGCCGGCTCTTCTTCGTCCGGTCAAACGCAAACTTCTTGATCCCTAAAGAGTTCCCTCCAAGAACTCAACACCACCGTGCGCGAGCCCCACGGTGGGGGCCAACTGTCGTGGATTTGTCACGGCAGATGTCCTTAGTGTCAGGACTTAGTCGCGAGGTCAACGCATCTATGTGGTAGCTTGAGAGGGGTTGAGCGGAATCGAGAGACGCAACACAAGACAGGGATTTAGACAGCTTCGGGCCCCGGGAAACATCATCCGGTAAAAACCCTACATGCTGTTTGAGGCTAGGTCTCATTATCATCACGAGGGAGTCGCCGTAAACCGGCTCTCCTCTTTGTGTCTAGCCCTAAGATTGTTTCTTGTTGCTTGTAGCTTGTCCTTTCTAACCTGTCCCTCTTTGGGGAGCCCTGCCCCTCCTTATATATGTTGAAGGGGCGGGTTACATGTGGAGTCCTATTAGGATAAGGACTAATCTATCTCTAATACAAACCGGATACAAGTCCGGGTCTTCCTTGTAAGGTAAATATTCCTCCTGCCTTTCCTCTTAAACCGGCCCATCATAGTATGAACCGGCCTTCTGGGCCATGGGCCTCGTCATCCATCTGACCCGCCCGCCGGGTTACTGATGAACCGCCAAGACCGGGCGGGTAGCCGGTGAATCATCCAGTCCTGGCCGGTTTATACTCCCGGCCGATTTACGCCACGGGGTATATCCCCGACACCGTGTGTGCTGAGTGTGTCAACAACGCGGTGGTTGGTGCAATGCACAGCTGAGAACGTTATCTTCACAACTGGGACCATTCACCTGGTATTTTGCGTCCATCAAGCGATTGATTATGAGAGGTTATATTACTACGGAAATTGTACTGCTACAGGTAGTTCCTAATTAGAATGTCATTTAGTACGGTTGTTGTGTAACATGGATCTAAGGTTAAGATACATCTAAGGAGCTTTGTGCTTGTAATAAACAATAGCCATATGCATTAGTCAATGTAGAAGGTGTGATATTAATATATTTCCTTTTCTAAAAAAGAAAGAGCTTACAGTGCCGGTGTGTGCTGAGTGTGTCGAGGAAACAGCAACAGCGCGGTGGTTAGTGATGCGATGCACGGCTGAGGGAGCTCTCGCGCAGGCGGCTCGCTGCGTCCAAGGCTCCGACTACAGGAACGTGCCAAGTAGGGTTTGTAAAGCGACGCAAAAACGGCTACACGTCTCACCTGAACTTCAACCGTTTCTACAACCCCAAAGCCGAGGTTCCCAACTATCCATCGATGCAATTTGGTACTACTTCTCTCTTAGTTTACAGGGCGTGCGCGTACCCCTAGATCCTCAATTTGACTAACCTAATACAAGTCATATATTACAAAAAATATACCAACATAAAATTTGGAGTTTCTACTTTCAAAAGGTATAATTTTTGTGTTATATAGTTTACATTAGGGTGATAAAATTGGCAACCTAGGTATACGCGTAGGACTTGTAAACTGAAACGGAGGTAGTACTACAACTTTATTTAAGCACTAAACATTGGTTACATTATATTTTTGGTTATAGAAATTGTTTTTCATGCCATAACAAATAACAACCTATTCCCAATTTGTTTGTTAGAATTCTTATTAGGCATTATCAATCCCTCGAATAAATTAATGTACAATATAAACTTTATTTCTTTTAATTACCAAAGTGACATCTAAAGTCTGGTTATTATTTTATCGCGAAATAAATTTAAAATGTGATGAGCTTATTTGCTAACTACTCTTAAGACTTAAGCATGGTGCTAAACAAGTTCGTAACCCCAGGGGTGTTACAATGAATATTCCTCAATCGACACAAACAGGACGAGCATCACTACTAGGACCAAACCTGTCAACTCCAATCAACAATATACCATGTACACATCTTCCTATCGGGTTTTAACTTCATAGCTAACATGTTTCGTTAATATAGTAGCAAGTAAATTAATAACTGAGTTACTCTATCATTCGCCGGTGACAACCAAATCACCAATTTTGTTTTCCTCCAATAAACACGAGTGTGCGTACTATATATTAAGAAAAGGAATGGGGTGAAGAGCCCCTCCACGATATTGTTATATGATTTTACATGCAAAACATCACCAGCTGAACACCCTACCCTCTATTGCTAAGGTAACTTGCCGCACTAGCCCGCCGTTCCACTTGGTTGAAGAAGCCGTTAAGGTCTCCTTTTAAGTAATCCCGTTTGTTTCAAATTGTGCCCCTCCTCCGTGATCCTATGGAGTACATACACTAGTAGAAAACAGGGCTTTGGTTGGGGCCTGGCCAGCCCATTAGTCCCGGTTCAGTCACGAACCGGGACCCATGGGGGCATACGTCCCGGTTCGTGAGCCCAAGGAGCCGGCCGGGGCCTCGTGGGCATTGGTCCCGGTTCGTCTGGACACATTTGTCCCGGTTCCTGGTACGAACCGGGACCAATGGGCCTCGCTCCTGGCCGACATACGTTGATCCCGGTTCGTGGCTCGAACCGGGACAGAAGGGGAGCTTTAGACCCGGTTCCAGCCACGAACCGGGACAAATGAGTTGCCTATATATACCCCATCGCCGCAACAGAGCACTCTACAGTGCTCTGTTTTTTCTGGCCGGCGAGGAGAGGGCATTTGGGTGCTCTAGCTCACCTCCGATGCACATGAGGTGTCCGATGAAATGCCCGAGTCGCACTAGTTAAGCTTTCTCCTCTCGAAGCTCGACCTCCAAGCTCCATTTTCCCCGAGATTTGCATAGGTTTAGCGGTCCGTCACGTCCCGTCCCCGTTTTCACCGCCGTCGATCGCCCGCGCCGATCTCGTCGTCGGCACCACCGTGGTGAGCCTCTCGTTCTTATCTTCTTTCTGAAAGAAAAGAATTCTTAGTTTAGATAGATACTGTTCTAATTTTTTTACTTTTATTATTGCTTGTTATTATATAGTGCGATGGTTTTGGTATCCGCCCCCATCGGCCCTTTTCCTGTCTATGATTCAGATGTGGTATATAATATCTTTTTATAACTATTTTTTTCATTTATTGTTTATGACAATTATGCCGACCTATGTGACATAGATTTTATTTATGTAGGAGGTAGTTGAACCAGAAATTCCAACCGACCGTATTGTAGAGAGGTTAAATTTAGTTGAAGAAGAAAACAATTACTTGAAGGAAAAAATAAAAAAAATGAGGAGGAGAAGATGATATTGGAGTTGCATGTTGCGGATGTAGTCGATGATCACAAGATCAAGATGGATGCAATGCGGTTGAAGATTAGAAAGATTAGAAAATATGCCATTCATACCGAGACTTGGTATCATTATGCCATTGGATCAATTTTTACCTTGGTTGCGATTATGATCGTATTTCTTGTTGCATTGAAAGGTTTTACATAGTTTTAATGTATGGTTTAACTAGATGCTCGGGAGAGCTATATTTTGTTCAATGAGAACTATGTATGTACTTTGTTTTTAATGTGATGATGAACTTCTATTACTTTGGTCACTTATCTATCCATGTGAATCTGTAATGGTTTTTGACAAACATAATGTGATGATGAACTTCTATTAATTTGGTCACTTATCTATCCATGTGACTTTGAATGGTGCATTTTGAACACATAAAATGTCTGGAGTTCAAATAAGTTCAAAAAAATGAAATCCCTTTGTAGCAGAAGAGTTTTCGTCCGAAACCCTGATACTTCAAAAGAGATTGTCCATTTTGTACACGAGATGCATCCAGTTTTTCCCGTCACCCTCTCAACTTTTTAGCACATGCTTTGTGGGTGAAATGATGATACCATGCTAACTTTCAAGCTTTTTAGAGTTCATTTGTAGTGCTTTTCAATTTCAGGGTCATTTAGCTCAAAAAAACAGTAAATGCACGAAAAATAACAAATGAAGTCAAAAAGGGTTGAAAATTGATGATGTGGCTTTGAATGGTGCATTTTGAACACACAAAAAGTCTAGAGTTCAAATAAGTTCAAAAAATGAAATCCCTTTGTAACATATGAGTTTTCGTCCGAAACCTACTTCGAAAGAGATTGCCCGTTTTGTACATGAAGTGCATCTAGTTTTCGCCGTAACCCTCTCAACTTTTTAGCACATGCTATGCGGGTGAAATGATGATACCATGCCAACTTTCAACCTTTTCAGAGTTCGTTTGTAGTGATTTTCAATTTCAGGGTCATTTAGTGCAAAAGAATGAACTAATAGCAAAAATAATGAACTTAAAATAATCAATTAAAATATTATGTTATGATCAACTAAAACAAAACTATAATATTCTTCAATAGCAAAAACAATCAACTAAAAAGTTTTTATAAAACTCTAATAGCAAAAGGAATCAACTAAAAAGCTTTTGTAAACCTCTAGTATTTTTTAAACTAAAATTATGTAAAACTTATGCAACTAAAAGCATGAAAGAATTATGAAAACATGAAAAGCAGAAAGAATTATCATAAAGATTTTTTTGTTAGAAACTTTAGTAGCAAAAATAATTTTCATAAAGAATTTTTTTGATACAAACTAAAATACAAAATCAGTTTTTTAATATATTGATAAAACGCAGTAATATTAAATAGCAGGAAAAAGAATCACTCAAAATATATTTTTATAGTGAAGTTATTTACAAACTAGTGATTCACACAAATTTCAAAGAATTCTAATTTGGAAACTAATGGCACTAACAGAAAGTTTATAATTATTCTGACCTAAAAGAAAAAAAATAAAAAAATAAAGTGAAAATTAAAAGAAAATAAATAATTCAAAAAAACAAAAAAAATACTGGAA
>NC_057812.1:29499289-29507205 GCF_018294505.1 Triticum aestivum
GAAACTTTAGTAGCAAAAATAATTTTCATAAAGAATTTTTTTGATACAAACTAAAATACAAAATCAGTTTTTTAATATATTGATAAAACGCAGTAATATTAAATAGCAGGAAAAAGAATCACTCAAAATATATTTTTATAGTGAAGTTATTTACAAACTAGTGATTCACACAAATTTCAAAGAATTCTAATTTGGAAACTAATGGCACTAACAGAAAGTTTATAATTATTCTGACCTAAAAGAAAAAAAATAAAAAAATAAAGTGAAAATTAAAAGAAAATAAATAATTCAAAAAAACAAAAAAAATACTGGAAAAAAATTAAAAAAATGCCGCCTACTGGGCCACACGGCCTCCATACGACTAGAAACTCATTTGTACAAGGACCAGGATGCAGGCCCGCAGGCCCAATAGGCGCAACATGGCAGTGACAAGGGTAGGCAAGTACTGCCTGCATATTAGAGAGGAGCTCAGCACCTGAGCCGCAACGCAGCTTATAAACAGGTGCTGAGCTCTCTCAGCTAGCGAGGTGGGACTAAACTCCCACCACACCACCGCTGTGACAGCCTCTGGTCCCGGTTGGTGGGACGAACCGGTACGAATACCCCCCTTTGGTCCTGGTTCGTAGCACCAACCGGGACCAATACCCCCCTTTGGTCCCGGTTCGTGCCACCAACCGGGACCAAAGGTCTCTTTTCAGCATGTCAAAAAGGTCTTTTTGTTCATATATAGAAAGTTTTTATATATGACTATGGATATATGAGCAAGTATGATCCATGGATTTATGCATTGATATATATATATATATATATATATATGTGTGAGAAATGATGTTCATAGAATATTTACCAAGTATATATGTATTTTTTCATATATGCATTTTTTTCATAGCATTTTTTCTATTTATATATGTGTGTGGCTATAGATGGATATATATATATATATATATATGAGAAATGATGATCCATGGATGTATGTATGTATGTGGATACATGAGGGGGGGGCGGTCGATATACCCCCTCTCCGATAACATTTCCTTCTTCATATGTTGATTTAGTTGATTTAGGTTAGTGCATTTTAGGTTAGTTGATTTATAGTGCATTATAGTTGAAAAAGAAGAAGAAGGAAAATAAGAAAAAAAAATAAGAAGAGGAAGAAGGAGAAGAAGAAAGGAGAAGAAGAGGAGAGGAGAAAAAAACAAGAAGAGAAAAAAAAAAGAAGAAAAAAAAGAGGAGGAGAATCTCCTCTATTCCTTTCTTCTTCTCCTCTTTTTTCTTCTTCGACTTTTTTCCTCTTCTTACATGAGGGTGGGGGGGTCGATATACCCCCTCCCCGATAACTTCGACATGAGGGTGGGGGTCGCCGAGGGTTTGAGGGGCGAGGGTAGGGAACTAGGGTAGAGGTTCGAAGGTCGCTGAGGGGTCGAGAGGCTGCCTAGTGTCAAAGTATTGAAGAAATCCATGGCTTCATCATTAGCCGGAAGTAACTGGGGTATGATGATACGAAGTTGTGCAAAGTTGTTTTGGAACAGAGTTTCGGATAGAATAATTCGCCTTTTTGTATGAATTTCAGCAAAGGCCTTCCAAATAGCGATATTCAGAAGGCTCTTGCTAAACTTTGTACGAAAAAGCGAATTATCCTATCTGGGACTCCGTTCGAGAACATCTTTGCAGAACTTTGTACCATCATGCACCTGTTACTTTCGCCTAATGATGAAGACATGGTTTTGTTGAATCCTTTGACGCTAGACAAACGTGACTGATGACCAACAAGTATAGGGAATCTATCATAGTCCTTTCGATAAGTAAGAGTGTCGAACCCAACGAGGAGAAGAAGGAAATGATAAGCGGTTTTCAGCAAGGTATTCTCTACAAGCACTGAAATTATAGGTAACAGATAGTTTTGTGATAAGATAATTTGTAAGGGTAACAAGTAATAAAGCTAAATAAAGTGCAGCAAGGTGGCCCAATCCTTTTTGTAGAAAAGGACAAGCCTGGACAATTTCTTATATAGAGGAAAGCGCTCCCGAGGACACATGGGAATTATCGTCAAGCTAGTTTTTATCATGTTCGCGCTCGGTACTTTGATAATTTGATATGTGGGTGGACCGGTGATTGGGTGCTGCCTTACTTGGACAAGCATCCCACTTATGTTTAACTCCTATTGCAAGCATCCGCAACTACAAAAGAAGTATTAAGGTAAACCTAACCATAGCATGAAACATATGGATCCAAATCAGCCCCTTACGAAGCAAAGCATAAACTAGGGTTTAAGCTTCTGTCGCTCTAGCATCCCATCATCTACTTATTACTTCCTAATGCCTTCCTCTAGGCCCAAACAATGGTGAAGTGTCATGTAGTCGACGTTCACATAACACCACTAGAGGAGAGACAACATACATCTCATCAAAATATCAAACGAATACCAAATTCACATGACTACAAATAGCAAGACTTCTCCCATGTCCTCAGGAACAAACGTAACTACTCACAAAGCACATTCATGTTCATAATCAGAGGGGTATTAATATGCATAATGGATCTGAACATATGATCTTTCACCAAATAAACCAACTAGCATCAACTACAAGGAGTAATCAACACTACTAGCAACCTACAGGTACCAATCCCAGGCTTAGAGACAAAGATTGGATACAAGAGATGAACTAGGGTTTTAGAGGAGATGGTGCTGGTGAAGATTTTGATGGAGATTGGCCCCCTCCCGATCAGAGGAGCATTGGTGATGACGATGGCGATGATTTCTCCCTCCCGGAGGGAAGTGTCTCCGGCAGAACAGCTCTACCGGAGCCCTAGATTGGTTCCGCCAAGGTTCTGCCTCGTGGCGGCGGAGTTCCTTCCCAAAAGCTTGCTTATGATTTTTCTTCGGACGAAAGACTTCATATAGCAGAAGATGGGCACCGGAGAGCCACCAGGGGGCCCACGAGGCAGGGGGCGCGCCCAAGGGGGTAGGGCACACCCCCACCCTCGTGGCCAGGGTGTGGGCCCCCTCTGATATTTTCTTCGCTCAATATTTTTTATTATTTCCAAAAATAACTTCCGTGGAGTTTCAGGACTTTTGGAGTTGTGCAGAATAGGTCTCTAATATTTGCTCCTTTTTCAGCCCAGAATTCCAGCTGTCGGCATTCTCCCTCCTTATGTAAACCTTGTAAAATAAGAGAGAATAGACATAAGTATTGTGACATAATGTGTAATAACAGCCCATAATGCAATAAATATCGATATAAAAGCATGATGCAAAATGGACGTATCAGTGACATGAAGGGGTCGAGGGTCGGGGGTCGTCCAGGGGTCAAGGGTCCAGATTTATCAAGAATGACCCCATTATGGATGTGCACAAGTTGATCCAAACCCTAGAAGCGTTGCCGAGGCCACCCCAAACCCTAGAGAAGCGTCGAGGCCACTAATATGATTCCTTGTTGTGATTAGGTAGCTAGGTCTACGTTTGCCACTAATATATCCACCTGCTGTCATGTTTGTATAATAATTGCCATGTTGTAATATTTGCAGAAACAATGGAGCACGGACGAGACGAGGCAGTAGAACAGGTGTTGGGGGACATAATCTTAGCCGGAGGTGATGTCATGTCGTATCTTAACGACAATGATGGTCTGGAAGGACAGGTTGAAGAAGCATGCTATAGTGATTGAACAATGGAGGAGGAAATTCATGATTATGATGGCTCCGGTGACCGAATGCCGGTGCAAGAAGGAGACCGTGATGATGGCTCTGGTGACCGAACAGAGTCCGGCCAGGTATATATGACTAGCTAATTGATGCATTCATTCTTTTGGTATGTACACATATTAACTCTCGTCTTTCTTCCTTTTCTAGCCCTCCGGATCGAGCACAACTTCGGTAAAGAAACGAGGCCCGAAGAAAAAGTTGCGCCCGGATGAAAGGTTCACGATCACAGCAATCACGCGCGATGGCCAACCGATTGAACCCATCCGGACAAAGGAAGCATTAGCTACTTAGTGCGGGGTTCTTTTTAGGGACAAGATCCCGATCAGCATCCAGCAATGGTTGAAGCCTAAGAAGGAAGACCCTGAGGTCTCTTATGTCAACGATATGCAGAAAGATGATCTTTGGACCGGGTTGAAGGCAAATTTCACCCTACCGCCACAGGAGGATCCGGAGAAGCCAGTTAAAGAGCAATTGATCAAGTCTCATGCTCTTAAGAAGATGGCAAAACTATTCAGGAGGTGGAAGAATGAGCTGAAAACAACGTTTGTCGACAAAGAAGAGACACCAGAATTCACCTGCCGGTATGAGAAGATCAGAGATCACTGGGACGAATTTGAGGCCCACAAGACATCGGAGAAGAGTAAGTAGATGTTAGTGAGAAACAAGATAAATGTTGTGAAGAAGGAGCATCATCATCACACGGGGTCAGGTGGCTACCTCAAAGCCCGGCTGTTGTCACTACAACAAAACATGTCAGTAGGCACGCTTTTTCTAAGACGTTTTTATATTCGTCTCTATACTAGGAAACGTATAGTGTGTAGACACGCTTCTTGAGACGATAAATACAACGTCACAAATCTTATTTTTGAGGTATATCCTATTTATTAGTTTTGACATGTGTAAATAGGCAGAGACGATTTTTGAGACGTTTTATAGGATAAAAAGAGTTTAACAAATAAATAATAAAACCATGTAAAGAATGTGCAGAAATTGGAAATTACCTGGCCTGGCCCATTTGTGCAGTAAAGGAGCCCACGAACCGAACTCCATCTCCTTGACTCCTCCTTATCCGCCGCCACGTCCCGAGCTGCCCATCTATGGCGCCGCCGGGCTGGTTCCTCATCCAGTCCTGTGCCTCCTAGTCCCCCCTCCCCCCAATCTCGACCACCGACAAACTCCAGCTCGTGCCTCACACTACTGGTCCTGCCAGTGCGCCGCCGCCCGCCGCCGGTGAACGCCCTCCGCAAGGACTGCCACCTCCCCCTCTGCTCCGGCGCTCCTCGGCCATCCCCGGCACTCTGCCTAGTCACCAGGGACGTGGTGCTCCTCGCCTGCTCCAGCCAGCCCCCCGCGCCGGCTCTGGCGCTCTGCTCCGACCTCTCCCGGTGGTGCTCGCCTGCTCCGCCGGACTCTGCCACCCAGGACTTCCCGTGAACAAATAGCAAGCTAGCTGGGAGACAGGTAATTTCCTAAGAAAGCTCTGCCTGCCCCCTTTTGTTCTGCTGATCAGTGTATGATGAAAATTAAATTGAATTTGGACTGAAAAACTGTGTACGAACGTATATGCAAGGGACTGTGTATATGTATAATGTATTGTTGATTTGGAAGGGAACACATTTTAATATCAATTCCATTTGATCTTGTAGAAATAGAAGGGGAAGATATATTTCATTGGTGCCCTCAACGGAAGTGTGTACGCCCGGTGTTTCAGTTGGTCTGAATCATCTCCAGAAATTCGAACAACCATAGATTGGACCACCGCCTTTGATTTCAAACAACCCGCATTCAATCTCAATCGAGAAAGTAACTCTGTTGTATCCCATACTGTTTTTTGAAGTTTTTGGCATCTTTTTATCAATTTTTTGTTGTATGATTAAGAATTTTGTGATCATTGGCCTTTTTTTTACCTTCTGTTGTACCTTGATTTTTGTATATGGTGCTTATTTGAGATGCTCACAAGATCATCAATAACATGATGATATAAATCAGGGGAGTTAACATAGTTGTTTATTAAAGCGCCCTATAATATGGTTTTTATGCTTAGTTTGGATACTTAGATAGTCCAACAATCTTAGTAGTTGCAGAAGGAAATAAGTCCCTATAGCGATTAGAAAGAAAACGTTTTTCTAGATAATTGAAGGCCTTGCATAGATAATATCAATCATGTGTTCTGTTTTATATTTTTGTTTGTTCATGTGGTGTGTGTTTCCTTTCGATGTAGCCAGAGTTGGGATTAGGGGCAAAAAGATGGCAGCATATGTGCAACAGTATTGAACTGAGTGGCGCGTTTGCATACTAGTTAAACCTACCAATGCCACATTTATTTTGAAGTCTTTTACTGCAAGGTTAATGAAATATGTTTGCATCCAATCATTCAATTAAAATATCTATGTATTCCATGCTTTTCTTACCAAGAGATCTAAATCAGCTTTCATCTCTTAAATAACACATGTAAAATTATGCACCGACATATGTTTTTTTTGTTTCATTAATTAGGCATATCAAAGGGCGATGGATCGAGGTTGGATGAGTCAACCAAGAGCTAGTGCTGCTTACAAAGATGGTGTCGAGCAATTTCTGACTTTTGCATTCCGTGATGTTCCGGCTGGTGATAGAATTCTTTGTCCTTGTGTAAATTGCCGAAATAAAGCTATGCAGAGTTATGATGGAGTGAAGACTCACTTGAGATGTGATGGTATTCTTCAAGGTTACACTAAGTGGGTTTGCCATGGAGAGGATTACAGTGAACCATCATTTGCATTTGCTCATGTATCAGATAACAGTGGCAATCTTTCTATTCCTGGCATCCCAAGGAATGTTGTTGGAGAAAGCAGCCATGGAAGGTTGGATGACATGCCAGGACTCTTAAGTGTCGTCTTTGCTATGGCTAACAGTTGTGAATCTTTATCAAGCACATCTGATGGTGAATTAGATGGCCTTGAATTTGAGAATATGGAACCAAATTCAGTTGAGGATGAGAATGCAGATGCTCAAACAAGTAAGAAACCTGATACATATGCAAGCTTCTTGGAGGATGCAAACACAGAGTTATACCCTGGATGTAATGCATTTTCTAAGTTGTCATTTCTCATCACCTTGTATCACATGAAATGCTTACATGGATGGACACAAGAATCATTTACAACGCTACTTGGTGTTTTGTCTGATGCACTTCCAGAGGCACAAATACCAAAGAAGTACTATGAGGTACAAAAAATCATTCGTGGCTTAGGGCTTGACTATGAGAAAATCCATGCATGCCCCAATGACTGTATGCTTTTCCGAGGTGAACGAGCTGATCAAGACTCTTGCCATGTGTGTGGCAGCTCGCGTTGGGTTACAGATGACAAGAAAGACTCCCAAGCTGAATCTGTATCTAAGCAATCTAAGCAAAAGAAGAAACCAGCCAAGGTGTTGCGTTACTTTCCTTTGATACCGAGGATTCAAAGGCTCTTTGCAACAACAAAAACATCTGATGACATGCGTTGGCACGACGAGGGTCGTACCAAAGATGGAAAGATACGGCATCCGGCTGATGCCGAGTGTTGGAAAGATCTTGATGCTAGATACCCCGATTTTGCTGCTGATCCTCGTAATCCGCGCCTTGGCATTGGAAGTGATGGAGTTAACCCTTTCCGGAGTATGAGTTCAAAACATAGTACCTGGCCAGTGATGCTTATCCCGTACAACCTACCGCCTTGGATTTGCATGAAAGAAACATCTCTAATTTTATCAATGATCATTCCTGGACCAGCTTCCCCTGGGAATGACATTGATATATATTTGCAGCCACTGATTGATGAGCTCTTACAATTATGGGATGGTGTAGACACATTTGACGCTTCCTCGCAGGAGACATTTCCTCTCAAGGCTGCACTATTATGGACTTTAAATGATTTTCCGGCATTAGCTTACCTGTACGGTTGGAGCACAAGTGGTAAATATGGGTGTCCATCATGTGGTCCTTCTACAAGATCATTTCGCCTAAATAAGAGTATGAAACTTTGTTATATGGGCCACCGTCGCTGGTTACCACAGGGTCACATATTTCGAAACCGAAGGAGGCAAGAGTTTGATGGCACTAAAGAGACTGAACTGGCACCGACAACTATGAGTGGTACTTCAGCTTTGAAAATGTTGCAAGGCAGAGTGTTTGTGTTAGGCAAAAAAGCCAATGTAGCCAAGAAAGCAAAGGGCGGAAAGAAGAAAAAAAA
>NC_057812.1:29509001-29509372 GCF_018294505.1 Triticum aestivum
ACAGTGGCTATGTCATCAACGGCTTCAGGTTTCACACGATGAGTCATGACTCAGGGCATGTCACACAAAATAGTGGTGTAGTGAACATTGCAGAAAATGGTGTTCGATATTATGGCAGATTAACTGACATATTTGAATTGTCCTATAATGATTACAAGGTGGTGTTCTTTAATTGTGATTGGTATGATGTCTACCACAAAGTTGGCATTCAAACCGATGAGTTTGGGTTCATTCTTGTGAACAAGTCTCGGAAAATACACACAGGAGATCAGTTAGAGGATGATCCTTTTGTATTTTCTTCCCAGGTGCAGCAGGTTTTCTATGTTCAAGATCCAAAAGCTGAACTATGGAATGTAGTAGTGGAAGTCAGG